>NW_026512479.1:0-233459 GCF_027579735.1 Bombina bombina | reverse complement strand
TGAGCCTACCTAGGTATACTTTTCAACAAGGGATTGTAAGACAATGAAGAACATTTGATCAGAGGGGAAAATGGGAGTCTCTCAAAATTGCATGTTCTATCTGAGCTATGAATATTTAATACTGACTGTCATGTCCCTTTAAAATTTACAATTGCATACCAAACAAAATTATTTTCTGCTTCTTGTTCTTTTATGAGACACAGAAAACCTTTTTTTCTGGCTAAACAGTATCTCAATCATTACTACATTACAAGTGTAACATTTAAATTGCAGCAAATCAAACCTGAAAGTGTTTAACATTAGCCACACTCATCACAACAGCACTTATAATATTCACACAATGAATGAGCTTTATTAGTACCAGGTATCAAAAGCTAAAAAGGTAAATCTACATATTGTTGCACATAAGTTTATTTTACTAAGACTAACTCAGTAATGATTCATATGGGAACTAGCTAACCTTAAATATCTCATAGATGGCTGAGGAATGCAGGACATAAGAGCTATGAGCATTTTCAGGGACAGATGGAAAGACATGTATGTTAGAATTTCAGACTGTTGGATCAATTTTTATGGTTCTAAGATTTTCCCACAATTAAAGGGACAGTCTACACCATGGTCATTTTAAAGTCTTACCATTGCAAATATCCTCCTGCACCATTTTTTATTATGCAGCAGGAACAGTAAAAAAGTTATTTTCAAATAAAAATATTGTTTCTGGCCACTTTGAAATGGCTGCCAAGCTCAGTCCACTGATGTCATTACGATATGGGCTTCATATGGCCTCCAATCATGCTCACTAGTTGGATTCAAAAGACTGTCAGTGTTATTCAGCAGAGAGCCTAGATGCAGCCCAGATTGTGATGTCATCAGAGGGCTGAGCTTGGCAGACATTTCAAATTGGCCAGAAACAATATTCATTTTAAAATAACTTCTTTATTGTTCCTGAAGCATGGTATAAAAAGGGTGCAGGAGGGTATTTGCAGTTTAATCTAAGGTAAGACTTTAAGATGACTACGGTGCAGAATGTCCCTTTAAGACTGTTTATAAAAGAAATAAAACTCTGTCACACTCAGAGGAGTGGGGTGAGGGGTTTGGAACTTTGAGGAAGAGGTGTCTGGTTTTTAAGTTTCCCTTGTGAGTTAAAAAGGGGCCGACGTGATGTGTTTTATACAGCTAATTCCCCTTTAAGACAGGACTTGGATTTTGTGCCATAGGACTTGGATGTTGTGTAGTAGGAGTACCCACACCAGGGCCTTGGACAGGAGCAATGCCTGCACCAGATCCTTGGAAAGGCGAGCATACACTGGAACAGGGTCTGTGCTTTGGCATATGAGTGTATACTAGAACAGAGTCTGTACCTGGACAGGTGAGCGTACACTGGAACAGGGTCTGTGACTTGGCAGATGAGCATATACTAGAATAGGGTCTGTACCTGGGCAGGTGAGCATACATTGGAACAGAGTCTGTGCCTTGGCAGGTGAGCATACACTTGAACAGGGTCTGTACCTTGGCAGGTGAGCATACAATGGAACAAGGACTGTGCCTTGGCAGGTGAGTGTATACTGGAACAGGGTCTGAGCCTTGGCAGGAACAAAAGGTAGAAGAGGACTGGAGTGCCCACATTGGGGCCAAGGACTGGAGTGCCCACACCGTGGGCCAGGGATTGGAGTGCCCACACTGGGGCCAAGGACTGGAGTGCCTACATCAGGGCAGAGGACTAGAAAACCCACACCAGGACTGAGGACTGGAGTGCCCACAATGTAGCCAAATACTAAAATGACAACACCAAAGCCAAAGACTGGAAATTCCACACCGTGGCTGAGGACTGGAGGAATGCCTGCACAAGGGCTAGGACAGAAGGAATGCTTGCACTGGGGCCTAGGACAGGACAAGGTCGGTATACACTAGCAGAAGTTATATAGCACAAGACAAAAGCTAAGTCAAGGTTCAAACCAGGGGTCAGGAAACTAGGAAGTAAACACAAAGTAAATGGCATTAAACCAGGAGTCCCAATTCATACCCGGGCATGGGTGTGACACTCTGGATATGGTTTTCTGCCAATGCCTCCACTGGCTTCCTCTAGCCTCCAGAATAAAATTCAAAATCCTAAATCTAACATTTAAGGTCCTCAAAAACCCTGCTCCCTACCATATCTCTCTCTTTGTCTCCAGATACTTTCCCACCCGTTTACTTTGTTTTGCCCATCACCTACTTATCTCTTCCTCTTTTATTGCCTCCTCCCATTACTGTCTACAAGACCTCACTAGGTTGACCCCAAGACTCACCCCAGCTTTTCAAAGTTATAAGTGTTCCTTAAAAACTCTACTGTTCTGGAATGTTTACAATATCTGTTAACCTTTTATTTCTCCCGTTCATCTCCTTCTTTTGTCTGGTCCCCTAGCACAACCCTTAGCACTGTAAGGTGGTCTACAACAGTTGACAACTCTTGGCAGGGAATTCTACCCATTCGTGTGTTCTATCATTACCTTGTTTACATATTACCATTTGTGCATTGTACCAGTGTCTATAATCCTGCAGAATCTGTTGGCAGATGTCCCAATTGCCTGAGAAAGTAGCTCCAAATCATGCTGTAAGCTACAAGAAAAAAATGTAAGGCAAGGGAGAGGGAAGAAGGAATGGCTTCAGAAAATTGTTTGGAGGGCTCTACACTAGAGGAAAAAATAAATTATATATATATATATATATATATATATATATATATATATATATATATATATATATATACAGTATATATATTGCCAAGAAAGGGTGGGATAGCGCAATCCTGAAAAAAAATCAATAAATTAATCAACAAGTAGGATTGAGTGTACAAAATTGGTAATAAAACAATAATATCCTGTATACAGTTCATATAAGTCTCAGTATCCAGATGATATGTAAACAACACAACAAGGATGAGAAATAAAAGACAATTCCAATGTAAGGATTTTCTACTGATACCTCAATCAATATGAGGTAAGTTGAATGTGTTCCAGGAAAGCTGTAGTGTCGCCTAAACGATATCCGCCGCCAGATATGTGTGGTCTCAATAAGACGTCTTTAGTGCCTCTTGCAATACAGTATAGCAAGAGAAACTTTTGTTTCTCTGCATAGATCACTCTGTTTTAACTGTTTCAACTCTTGGCAGGGCATTCTACCCATTCATGTGTTCTATCATTACCTTGTTTACATATTACCATTTGTGCATTGCACCAGTGTCTATAATCCTGGAGAATCTGTTGGCAGATGTCCCAATTGCCTGAGAAAGTTGCTCCAAATCATGCTGTAAGCTACAAGAAAAAATGTAAGTCACGGGAGAGGGAGGGATAGCTACAGAAAATTGTTTGGAGGAGGGTATGGAAGGAATTAATTTTTTTTTTATATATATATATATATATATATATATTTATATATATAAGTAGTAATTTGTTACTTGCAGACTGGCTTCCAATAAAAAATATGGCAGGGAGCGGTAGGAGGGGACAACGCTAAGAGAGCTGTTTGAGGGGGATCAGGAAGGTGGCAGGGTGAGGAGGGATCTACATTAAAAAATAAATATTTTAAAAGATAAAATAAATAAATAAAAGCTCTAAACTTCATAATGGATGACTGTCTGCCAGTGCCTAAGATGTTGGTGACCTGTGGGATGGGTGTGGGTGGAAGAGTGTAGTTTGGAAGGGATCAGTTAGGGATCAAGGGGTGGGAGATGTCAAGTGGGTTGGTATCCCTAGACTAGAGCTAACTGATTAACCCCTTTACTACCTGGAATTTCAGAAATGTGGTGCACAGCTGCGATAAGCCTCCTTCTATTTGCCAAAAACCAATGACAAAGCCATTCGTATCTGCTATTTCTGAAAATATGGGAACACAGAGATGCTTTTACAACCATTTGTCTTATGACTGCAGTAGTTGAATGTAAATAGATTCAGTTAGAAACCCAAAGATTTAACTTTTTTTTTTTTAATATGATCATATTTGGTGGCCAAATAATGGCATCAAATATACCAAAATGGGCCTAGGTCAATACCTTCGGTTGTCTTCTTTTCAAAGTTGAATAAAAAAACAAAGGCCTAGATTTAGAGTTGGGCGGTAGCCGTCAAAACCAGCATTAGAGGCTCCTAACGCTGGTTTTGGGCTACCGCCGGTATTTGGAGTCAGTCAGGAAAGGGTCTAACACTCACTTTCCAGCCGTGACTTTTCCATACCGCAGATCCCCTTACGTCATTTGCGTATCCTATCTTTTTAATGGGATCTTTCTAACGCTGGTATTTAGGGTCGTGGCTGAAGTGAGCGTTAGAAATCTAACGACAAAACTCCAGCCGTAGAAAAAAGTCAGTAGTTAAGAGCTTTCTGGGCTAACGCCGGTTTATAAAGCTCTTAACTACTGTGCTCTAAAGTACACTAACACCCATAAACTACCTATGTACCCCTAAACCGAGGTCCCCCCACATCGCCGCCACACGATTACATTTTTTTAACCCCTAATCTGCCGACCGCCACCTACGTTATACTTATGTACCCCTAATCTGCTGCCCCTAACACCGCCGACCCCTATATTATATTTATTAACCCCTAACCTGCCCCCCACAACGTTGCCGCCAGCTACCTACAATAATTAACCCCTAATCTGCCGACCGCAAAGCGCCGCCACCTACGTTATCCTTATGTACCCCTAATCTGCTGCCCCTAACACCGCCGACCCCTATATTATATTTATTAACCCCTAATCTGCCCCCCTCAATGTCGCCTCCACCTGCCTACACCACACCGCTACTATAATAAAGTTATTAACCCCTAATCTGCCTCACTCCCGCCTCAATAACCCTATAATAAATAGTATTAACCCCTAATCTGCCCTCCCTAACATCGCCGACACCTAAGTTCAATTATTAACCCCTAATCTGCCGACCGAATCTCGCCGCTACTGTAATAAATGGATTAACCCCTAAAGCTAAGTCTAACCCTAACACTAACACCCCCCTAAGTTAAATATAATTTAAATCTAACGAAATAAATTAACTCTTATTAAATAAATTATTTCTATTTAAAGCTAAATACTTACCTGTAAAATAAACCCTAATATAGCTACAATATAAATTATAATTATATTATAGCTATTTTAGGATTTATATTTATTTTACAGGTAACTTTGTATTTATTTTAACCAGGTATAATAGCTATTAAATAGTTAAGAACTATTTAATAGCTAAAATAGTTAAAATAATTACAAAATTACCTGTAAAATAAATCCTAACCAAAGTTACAATTAAACCTAACACTACACTATCAATAAATTAATTAAATAAAATACCTCCAATTACCTACAATTAAACCTAACACTACACTATCAATAAATAAATTAAATACAATTCCTACAAATAAATACAATTAAATAAACTAACTAAAGTACAAAAAATAAAAAAGAACTAAGTTACAAAAAATAAAAAAATATTTACAAACATAAGAAAAATATTACAACAATTTTAAACTAATTACACCTACTCTAAGCCCCCTAATAAAATAACAAAGACCCCCAAAATAAAAAAATGCCCTACCCTATTCTAAATTTAAAAAGTTCAAAGCTCTTTTACCTTACCTTAATTCCGATCAGAATTCGAGGGACGCCATCTTGGATGACGTCATTTAAAGGAACCGTCATTCGGCGAGTAGGCATCGGTTGAAGAGGTTGGATCCGCGTCGGTTGGAAAGAAGATGGCTCTGCTCCGCTCCAGAAGAAAGAAGATTGAAGATGCGGCTTGATAGAAGACTTCATCCCGATGATGGACTTCCGACTTCAGCCCGATTATGGAGTTCGTCAGCCGCCGCTTGGATCCAGACTTCAGCCCGAGGATGGACGTCACTCTTCAGCCCCCCGCTTGGGCTTGGATCAACACTTCCGAGGCTTGGATCAAGACTTCCGAGGACGGATCGGTGAACCTGGTATGGTGAAGATAAGGTAGGAAGATCTTCAGGGGCTTAGTGTTAGGTTTATTTAAGGGGGGTTTAGGTTAGATTAGGGGTATGTGGGTGGTGGGTTGTAATGTTGGGGGGGGTATTGTATGTGTTTTTTTTACAGGCAAAAGAGCTGAATTCTTTGGGGCATGCCCCGCAAAGGGCCCTGTTCAGGGCTGGTAAGGTAAAAGAGCTTTGAACTTTTTAAATTTAGAATAGGGTAGGGCATTTTTTTATTTTGGGGGGCTTTGTTATTTTATTAGGGGGCTTAGAGTAGGTGTAATTAGTTTAAAATTGTTGTAATATTTTTCTAATGTTTGTAAATATTTTTTTATTTTTTGTAACAGTTCTTTTTTATTTTTTGTACTTTAGTTAGTTTATTTAATTGTATTTATTTGTAGATATTGTATTTAATTAATTTATTGATAGTGTAGTGTTAGGTTTAATTGTAGATAATTGTAGGTATTTTATTTAATTAATTTATTGATCGTGTAGTGTTAGGTTTAATTGTAACTTAGGTTAGGATTTATTTTACAGGTAATTTTGTAATTATTTTAACTATTTTAGCTATTAAATAGTTCTTAACTATTTAATAGCTATTGTACCTGGTTAAAATAAATACAAAGTTACCTGTAAAATAAATATAAATCCTAAAATAGCTATAATATAATTATTATTTATATTGTAGCTATATTAGGGTTTATTTTACAGGTAAGTATTTAGCTTTAAATAGGAATAATGTATTTAATAGGAGTTAATTTATTTCGTTAGATTTAAATTATATTTAATTTAGGGGGGTGTTAGTGTTAGGGTTAGACTTAGCTTTAGGGGTTAATCCATTTATTACAGTAGCGGCGAGATTCGGTCGGCAGATTAGGGGTTAATAATTGAAGTTAGGTGTCGGCGATGTTAGGGAGGGCAGATTAGGGGTTAATACTATTTATTATAGGGTTATTGAGGCGGGAGTGAGGCGGATTAGGGGTTAATAACTTTATTATAGTAGCGGTGCGGTCCGCTCGGCAGATTAGGGGTTAATAAGTGTAGGGGTTAATAAGTGTAGGCAGGTGGAGGCGACGTTGAGGGGGGCAGATTAGGGGTTAATAAATATAATATAGGGGTCGGCGGTGTTAGGGGCAGCAGATTAGGGGTACATAAGGATAACGTAGGTGGCGGCGCTTTGCGGTCGACAGATTAGGGGTTAATTATTGTAGGTAGCTGGGTGGCGACGTTGTGGGGGGCAGAGTAGGGGTTAAATAATATAATATAGGGGTCGGCGGTGTTAGGGGCAGCAGATTAGGGGTACATAGGGATAATGTAAGTATCGGCGGTTTACGTAGCGGCAGATTAGGGGTTAAAAAAATATGCAGGTGTCAGCGATAGCGGGGGCGGCAGATTAGAGGTTAATAAGTGTAAGGTTAGGGGTGTGTAGACTCGGGGTACATGTTAGGGTGTTAGGTGCAGACGTAGGAAGTGTTTCCCCATAGAAAACAATGGGGCTGCATTAGGAGCTGAACGCGGCTTTTTTTGCAGGTGTTAGGTTTTTTTTCAGCTCAAACAGCCCCATTGTTTTCTATGGGGGAATCGTGCACGAGCACGTTTTTGAAGCTGGCCGCGTCCGTAAGCACCGCTGGTATCGAGAGTTGCAGTGGCGTTAAATTATGCTCTACGCTCCCTTTTTGGAGCCTAACGCACTGAAAACCCAGCCATTCTGTGAACTCTAAATACCAGCGGTATTTAAAAGCATGCGTAGCTAACGCACCCCTTTGGCCGCAGAACTCTAAATCTAGGCGTATGGCTCTATTTCTGTTTAAATGGAGTGATTGGAAAAATGATAAATATTCTCTGGTACTTTCTCTGAAATTCCCAGTAGCTAAGGGGTTAACACATACATTTTACAACTCATTCTCTGGGGCCTTATAATTTTATATATATGAAAGGCAACATAGGCATTTTTTTAACTTTAATGATTTGTTTTATTTTGCATTGATATTTATCTGGCTGCCACACTATACAGAAATATCTATATCCTATTGTTTATATGTATATTTTTGTGTCTTTCCAGTGAAACAACATAATTGAAAACAAATTTCATGGATATTTTACACAATAGCAATCAAGAAAGCAGGTTATATAACTACTGATCTAAAGTTCTCTCAGCTTTTGCAAGATTATATAAGAAGTCTTATCAGTACTTAGAGGTCCCTTATAGAATTTTAGCAAATTTTAGCTTGATAACTGTATATCTAGCTATGTAGAGTTCTGAATGTGAAGGAAAGACATTATAATTTTCAAAAAAGCTCCAACAATTTTACATAATTTCTCTCCATCCCGGCCAGTTTTTGGTTATCAGGCCCTTAATGTAATATGGGCATAATATGCACAAAATATTAAATTATGCATTATTTTATCTAAACTGCAGGATTCACCTATGATAATTAACCCTATTATAAATATTATTTTATTATTCTGCTGTTTTTTTTTGTTTTTTTTAATTATTTATAGAACCAACAGTATAACAAGATAATACAGAACATAATAGTATGCTTACATGGGCTTCATCTATTCCTTTGCCCTCATGAGGCGAATTACACAGAAAGTAACTATAGATCCATAGCCTTTTACACCAATTCCCTACTCCAAACAGTTCTAAGATAAAATAGCTGTATTTCCCTCACTTTGACTTAAACAGCCCCATTATCCTAGTAAATAGGCCCAGAATATTCTAATCTTGTCTTCACTTAACCTACTTTGAGACATCCTTTAAAGGCCAAGACCTACGACTCATAACCTTATAATGAGTTCTCTTATAGAACTGTTCTAATATTGTTGGGTATTTTTTCCCACCGTTTATTCCCCCCCCCCCCCCCACCACACAACCATACATACAACAACAACAAAAAAAGGGCAAAACGACACAAATCTCCCTAGCTCTACCCCCCTCTCGACCATCCAGCCTAAGGGCATATCCATTCTCCCCTTAAGTTGGACTCCTGTATAAACACTGAGTCTCTAAAAGGGGAAATAACCAACTTCCTGGTATTATTATCCAATGACTTAATATAGTTTTCACATTTAGCAAAGAAAGCCTCTATGTTTATTTCCATTTCCATTTGAACTTTAATCTGCTCCAGGAATAACTGATAATGTATACCTTTCTTGAATTCTGCAAATTTGTGCTCTTTATGGGATCACCAGTTTTTCAAAATTATTTTCCTACCTAAGAGAATGGCTGTGTTTATTAATAGGGGATTCCACCCCGCTTCATCATACGTTGTTAAGAAAAAGACATTCTGACATGTGATATGCATGTGAAGCTGAAAATTTTTTGTTAACCAAAACGAAATTTTACCCCAGAATCTCTGGATCACCAGGCAGGACCATAACATATGATAGGTATCAGCCAGCTCAAATTTACATCTAAGACATTACAAACTATCTCCTCCTTTTACCCAAGATGCAAGAGACTTCGGGGTGACGTATACCTGATATAAGATTTTAATTTGTTGTTCTCTATAATTTTCCCCTTTCATAGCTTTTGCAGCTCTCTTGACCGAATTTGTCAAGAGCTCTGTCTCCATTGAGATAGTCGGGCACTCCCTCCATCTTAGAATAAGATATCTAATATTACTTAAATCTTGATTAGCTAATAAGGCCCCATAGATGGGTGAGATCGAGAGTTTCCCTATACTAAATAAAAATAGACTTTGCTTTAAAGCTTTATTATTCCACTCCAAGTTCGGTATCTTCAAGATTTGTTCAGCATAATGCCGAAGTTGCAGGAAAGCGAAGTATTGGGAGTTGGTAATCCCAAATTCTAACTTACATTCATTAAAGGTTTTAACTCTGTGTTAATTATTTGAATCATATATTTGACCCCTGCATTGGTCCATTTCCCGAATCTTAAAGAGTCATATCCCTCCGAAAATTCTGGGTTCCCTCTAATAGTTAGATACGGAGAGACCCTGAAATTGGAGCCCGTTCTCACACAGAACTTATGCCAAGCTCTTATCGGTTGTTCAATAATTATTAATTGTTTAATCCCTTTAGGGATTTTGGATGGAGACATATGAGCTAGGGCTTTCAAAGAAAATGGTGCAGCCAGCCCTTCCTTTATGTCATGGATCGAGAAATAATCTGTCTCTAGGAACCAATCCACTATGTACTTCATGTTAGCAGCTAAATTGTAGGCTTCAAAGTCCGGGATGGCCATTCCCATACCCTTCTTCCCAGCAAACATATGTTTCATGGCTATCCTAGATCTACTATTCTTCCAAATTAATTGCCTAATATATTTATTAATTATCAGGCTATCTCTCTTTACTAAGAGAAGTGGCATAGCCTGAAATGTGTACAGAAATTTAGGTAATGAGATAATTTTTTTTTAAATTTTTTTTTTATTATTTTTATTGAAAATTTTGATAGTTACAGACAATCTTTTTTGGTCGACATATGTCTAAACAGTGACATATAACATTATAATATAACAATTTTGGGTAGGTACCAATATCACTGACCCCCTCCCAGAAAAATGCTATAACGTCCTATCATGTCCATAGTCTTTTAAGATCCTTTATTGCAGGCAGGATAGGATAGGCAGGGTGATCTAATACTCCAACGGGGTATTGTTGCAATAACTAGGGGGGGGAATAACAGTAAAACAGACAAACTGGCAAATTTGAATTAAATTCTAAACATGTGATATTTCACTCTGCAAAGTATCTTCATTTTTCTATTGAAGTCTTAATACGTACGTTCGCTTTAGTACTATATTGATTACATACTATAAGACTATCAGACAGTAGACTAAAACAAAACAAAACAGGACAGGCATCCACTCGATACTTCTGATCTTACCTTATGGGTATTTTATATATGTATGGTGTCAATTCTTTGGTCTACTAGGCATCACCGGCGACATCAATGTACTCATGGCTCGCTGTCTCTGATGCAAAAGGTGCCTGGGGGGGGGGGGGTCATTATTGCCTATGTGATGGCTATCTTATGGAGCGACTCTTGCCATATAAATTTAACATTTAGGAAAGTGTCCATTTTATTACGACAGAGGTAGCCGTATTGTTCTAAGGATAGCTGATCCTCGACTTCCTCCAGCCACATCGTCCTAGAGATAGTCGTGGGTTTTTTCCAGTGGCGAGCTATTAATTTCCTCGCACTGTTGAGGCCTATCTGTAGTACTAGTAATTTTAGGCGGCAGGTTAATTTGGGTAGGTCATTTAACAGGGCTATATTTGGGTTTAATATGAACTCAGCAGAGAGGCTCTGCTTAAAGTGTGCCTCCACTGTATTCCAAAGTGGACGAATTCTAGGGCACTGCCACCACATATGCATTAAGCTACCATGCCTACCGCAACCCCTCCAGCATCTGTCTGATGTGTTTGGATAGATACTGTTTAACCTTGACGGGGTTAAATACCAGCGAAGGAGAATTTTAAAATTTAGTTCTAATATCGACGCTGATGTCGAGGATCTCTTAATTAATCTAAAAATATTAGCCCAACTATCATGATCTAAGCTGGTGGCTAGATCTAAATTCCATTTAGTGGTGAATGGTGGCAGGGAGTCAGCGTGATTCTTAATGAGGAGTTTACGGGACAAGGATAGTGTACCTCTCGGTATGTGGCCTCCATAACATATTTGTTCAAAAGCGGTAAGCTTTCTTAGGAGGTCAGTTTTAAACGGAGAGGTGTGAATAAAATGTTGTAACTGTGCATATTTTAACCAGTTTGTGAATCTACCGTCTGCTAGGTCGGTTAGTTTGTCCCTTTCTAAGAGTTTGTCTGCTTCAGTGAAATTAAATAACGGGATAGTGTAGTCCCATTCTGTAAGCCTTTGAAATCCTTTGTCTAATCCTCCCACCATCTCTACGTTTAGCACTATTGGGAATAAGGGAGATCTGATAGTGGAAATGTGTGGTTTAGAGGCTACTATGTGGTCCCAATTTTTAAATAATTGTTTGTGTATGTCTAACTGTCGGCATTGCGGGGGCCTTAACTCGCTCGGTACCCAGCATAGGGCGTGTACTAAGGGTGCTTTGAGTATGTGTGAGTCCAATGTGACCCAAGCTTTGCTCTCCTGCCTTTTGTGCCAGTCCATAATCCTTTGAACTGTCACTGCCTGATTGTACTCTTCAATTTTGGGTAGGCCTAGTCCCCCATCTGTAGTTGGTCTGTACATTATGTCCCTACTAATTCTAGGTTTGCATTTTCCCCAGACAAATGAGTTGAGGCTGTTTTGTAGTCGGGTCATGTACCATCGCGGGATATGCATTGGAAGGGTCTGTAGAATGTAAGTGATTCTAGGGAGTGTGGTCATCTTTAAGGCCTGTATTCGTCCCCACCAAGACAGTGGTTTATTGGTCCATGTCTTGAGATCTCTTTGCGTGTTGACAAGTAACGTGTTGTAATTTCTATCGAAGAGTGTCACTTGGCTAGGGGAAAGATGTATTCCCAGATACTTGATTGTATCAGTTTTTAGTTTTAGTGGGCATATTGTAGATAGGGATTGGAATTGTGTGTCTGAAAGCGTGATATTTAGGATTTCAGACTTTTGTTTGTTGACAAGGAAATTAGAGTAATGACCAAATCTATCGAGCTCGTTTAATATTTCTGGGATAGTCGTATGAGGGGAGGATACCGAAAACAAGAGGTCATCTGCATAGGCGGCTATTTTATAGTTTTGTTGGCCGAGTGAAATCCCTTCGATTTTGGGGTTCTTGCGGATATGGGAGGTTAAGACTTCCATCATTAAGATAAATAGAATTGGGGATAAGGGGCATCCCTGCCGCGTACCATTACGTATGGGGAGTGTGTCTGAAAGGGTGCCATTGACTTTGACTTTTGCATTTGGACAGGAATATAGACTAAAAATTCTATTGGTGATTTTTGGGCCGAATCCTATACTTTTTAGTGTTTCTAATAAAAATTGCCAATCTGTCCGATCGAATGCCTTTTCGGCATCTATGGCCATCAGCACCGACTCAATGTTGTGTTTCTTAGCATACTCTACGAGGGTCAAGGCTCTGAGGGTGTTGTCCCTGGCCTCTCGACCAGGGACAAAGCCCACCTGATCTGTGTGTATAATGTCTCGGAGGACTAGGTTTAAGCGGTTAGCTAGAATTTTTCCCAATATCTTAATGTCTGTGTTGAGTAATGATATGGGCCGATAGCTGCCCGGGTCCTCTTGTGGCTTATTAGGTTTCAAGATTACTGAGATGTGAGCAGCTAAAGAGTCTTCGGAAAATTGTACTCCCTCGTCTAGGGAGTTGAAGAGTTTAAGTAGATGAGGGGCTAGGATTGTGCTGTAAGTTTTATAATATTGGTTGGGGAGTCCGTCTGGCCCTGGACTCTTGCCTGTAGGTAGTTCTTTGATAGCTTTCAAAATCTCTGTTAGGGTGATAGGTGCCTCTAAGTTTGTCGCTTGTGTCTGTGTTAGTTTATTTAGGGTGGCTGATTCTATATACGCCACTATATCTTGCGTGTGGGTTGGGGACACATTTATAGGTAAGTTGTATAATTGCTGATAGAAGGTTCTGAAGTGGGAAGCTATGTTTTTACTATCTAAGATTTGATCTCCTTGTCTGGTCTCTAGTTTATGGATGTATGTAAGAGTGTTCTTGTCTCTTAAAGTATTTGCAAGAATTTTGCCCGGTCGGTTTCCCTCGTAGAAATATTTTTTCCTAAGCGTCAGGGCCTTTCTCTGAGCTTCCGAGTAAAGCAGGGTCTTAAGCTCTTTTCTGGTGGAAGTCAGGGCTGTTAATGTGGATCGGTCTAAAGGAGAGCGTTTATGTTGCTCCTCTAGGGTGTGTAGTTTGCTAGTCAGCATATTGAGTTGGGTGTCGTGTTGTTTTTTAATGTATGCTTTATGTTTGATACATTCCCCACGGAACACTGCTTTGTGTGCTTCCCAGATATAACGTGGTTGTGTCTCGGGGATTGCGTTGAGGCTAAAATACTCGGTTAAGGTTGATGTAAGTTTTTGCGCTATAGGCGGGTGGTGTATCAGGTAATTGTCTAACCTCCACATGAAAGGGTGTATTGGGGAATCCGGCCAGTTTATTGTCATGGAGATCATTGAGTGGTCCGACCAGGCCGTTGGTACAATCTCAGTATCTGCCAATAAGGAGAGACTGGATTGGTCAAGGTACAGGTAGTCAATCCTAGAGTACATGGACCAGGGGTGGGAATAGAAAGAGTAACCTCGTTGTGTAGGATGTTGCGCCCTCCAAGTGTCTATCAATCCTGATCGTTTGATGCAATTGTATGTTGAGTTAGGGGGACGTGGTGATTTATGTGTGTTGGCGGATGTGGTGTCTAGAGTCGGGTCCATAATGACGTTTAGGTCCCCTCCCATGACCACTGTGCCTTTTCTGGTGTCCCTAATCATCGATGTGAGTTTCTTATAAAATCTGCTCTTATTTGTATTTGGGGCGTACACGTTGACTAATGTGATTGGTCTATTGTGTATAAGGCCCACTAGTATTAGCACCCTACCTTCCTTGTCTGATGCAGTATGAAGCAATTTAAAGGGCAGGGAGCTATGTAGGAGAATACCCACACCGTTCTTTTTTTTCTCATGGGAATTAAAGAAGCCTAGTGGAAAGTGTTTATTGGAAAACTTAGGTTCCTCTGCTCGAGGGAAATGTGTCTCTTGGACAAACACTATAGAACACTTTTGTTTCGCGAACCAGTTCAGGGCCACTGATCTTTTGGTGGGCGAATTCAGTCCTTTGGTGTTTTGTGTGGTCAATTTTAATCGTCTAGAAGTCATGTCTATGTCGCGTGGTGGAGTTAGCTAGAGTGTTAGATGTGAACGTCTTACCGTAAACAGATGCCATATTTTGGTAGTAGAGCTTTATGGTATTGTATGTGGTGAGGGGCCGTAGATGCCTTTGTAGCATGTCAGCGATGATGCCTGTAGTGATTGCGCACCGTCAAGTTATTCTATACCCTGCAGAGATACTATAACAAAATACAAAGAAAACATTAAAAAACATGACAAAACATTTTATAAACAAAATCTCATAACAATAACCTAAACTATACTCAGGGTTTGGGAGATATTCCCAAGTCCCAAAAGTAAACAATCGGGGGGAAGTAGTAATGCTAAAAACAAACCACTTCTATTCCCCTCTCAGGGCTAGAATAATATTCTTATAGATTTTAAATTCCAGGTTTTTTTTTTTTTTTTTTTTTTTTGTGTTTTTTTTTCCCCTTTTGTATTAAATTGAGTCCATTACAAAAGCGGCCATTTCTTCTTATAGGCCTGTCTCAGGTGGGTCGGCCTAAGCATTAGTAGGCAGAATAAGGTTATCAAGATGATCAGGGTGGGTCTGATGTAGGAGTCGGTGCTCTGTGGGAAGAAGCATTGGCCATTTTACGTTTCCTCTCTACCGTAGTCCACCTTTGTCTCTGTGGTTTTGAAAGTGGAAGGTTTGTGGTTGGGTCGTTGTCTTCCTGTTCTGCCAGCTGAGGTATTTGCTTTGGTAAAGGGATATGAAGTTGTGAGCAAAAAGGGTTTAAGTCCTCTAATTCTTTATAAGTAAGTTCTTTATTGTCTTTAGACACTCTAATTGCGAAGGGGAATCCCCAGCGATAGGGGATGTTGTGCTCTTGTAGGTGAGCAGTGAGAAACTTGACATTTCTTCGTCTGGTGAGAGTGAGCGGACTAAGGTCCGCAAAAATTTGTATATTGTCACCATCTTTGTGAATTGGCGCTTTCTTTCTGGCAGCCGTTAGCAATCTTTCTTTGTCTTTATAGCTATGGCAGCGGAGTATGACATCTCTCGGTGGTGTTTTGGGCGGTGGTTTAGGTCTTAGTGCCCTATGTACTCTGTCCAAAGAGATGTTGTCTGCCTCTTTGTCATCTAAGAGAAATTCAAACAGGCCTTGTAGGTATTGTGGAAGTGCGGCAGCTTGAATGTTTTCGGATATGCCTCTGATTCTTAGGTTCTGGCGTCTGCCACGGTTGTCCAGATCTTCTATTTGCATCTGCATCTGTCTCATTTCCTCTGCTTGATGTTGTAATTGCATGGTGTGTAAATTTATTGGTTCTGATATTTCTTCTGCATGATCTTCCAGCTGAAGCACTCTGTTACCCAAGTCTGTGACATCTTTTTTGACATCTGCAAGGCCCTCTTTGATGAGTTGGCTGACTTGACTCATGAAGGACGCAAAGTCCTCTTTTGTCGGGAGAGATTGCAGGTCAGCTTTGGTTATAGGGGTATGAGGGTCTGTGCGCATAGAGCCTGAATCTTCTTCTTGAAAACTGTCACTTGAGCCAGGGGAATTAGGTGGTATGGCGGTGCTTGTGTCCACAGTCTTGAAGTATGTGTTTAATTTTGTGGATGTTATTGCTGCTGCTTTGGTGTTTTTGTCCCCTTTGGGGAGGCGTTTGGACGCCATTTTGGTATCTGCTAGGCGGTCTGGGCTGTTGTTTGCAATTATGGCAGACTGCCAGTGTAGAAGGTGGTGCAGGCACAGATGTCCTTTAACTTGTTTGAGGGTTGAAATTCATTTAATTTAATTATTTCCTTTTTTATTATTATTTTTTTTTTCCCCCTTTACTTTTCCTTCTCTTTTCTTATCCTTTTTGTTGATGTTATGCTGCCTAGATAGGGCTAAATGAAAGGGGCTGTGTGTGGGCTGAGGCCTCAGTACTGCTACATGTGCTTTCAGTTAGGCTGTAAAGAGTCTGACACCCTGTCTCTGTAGCGAGTAAACGTTAGTTTCCAGAGGTAGATGAGGACCTAACTTCTCCTCTCAATCTGGCAAGGCTGCTTTAACTATGCTCTTTATTTGTAGTGCTAGCTAGGCCAAAGTGATATGGTGGCCTCACGGGCGCTCTACAGTGCAGTTAAGTAGAGCCGTTCCTTGTGTAATCCCAGCAGTGCTTTATTGGGGCGATAGTTTACTTGCCCTTTGTTCCGCTGTTAGGTAAGTGTGGGCCCTGCGGTTGTTATATGCTGCGCTGCCGGGGTGTTGTGCGATCAGCTAGCTAAAATGGCGCTTCACTGCGCTGTCTCACCCATCTGCCGATTGCTGTAAATCTGTCATATGAGGTGCTTGACAGTTGTGTTAATTTGCGCTCCGGAATTCACTGCGCGTCTTTTCAGACCTCTTGCTGCTTTTTTTGCCTGGATTTCTCCGTTAATAAGCCCTTTGAGGGGAAATCCAAACGGAGCTTCACATATTTGCGGCCATGCTGGTGTCTGGCTCGGCTCCGCCCCCAATGAGATAATTTTTATTAACTGGATCCTGCTGGATAATGACAGAGGCAAATTCATCCATCTGCTATATCTTCTTTGAGTGATACAATAAGTGGGAGGAAGTTTAAACTATACAACTTCTCTGGGTCCCGTGTAAATTTCAGACCCAAATATGAGATATATTCTTTTGCTTCCATAAATGGTGTTTTGGGCGAGTCCTTATTTTTAATCAGTCATAGTATTTCCGATTTACTCTTATTTATTCCAAAACCTGTAAAGGTCTGGAATCTATCCAAGGCATCAACAATTAATGATAGATTGTTTCCCAAATTTTGTGTAAAAATAAGCAGATCATCCGCATAGATTGCTTGTTGAATTCTTAATTGTCCTATGTCAATTCCTTCTAGATAATCTCTAAAGTATATGGCTAAGGTTTCCAGAGATAGATTAAAGAGCAGGGGTGAAATAGGACACCCCTGCCTTGTCCCCGGTTGTAAGTTAAATTTGTCCGAAAGAGTAGAATTGATGACAAGGGCAGCTTGGGGTGCGTTATATAGTAATGTAATAATATTCGCAAAATTACCTTTGATTCCAAAATTTCCTAAAGTGGTAAACATGTGATCCCAGATCAGGGAATCAAAAGCCTTTTGTGTGTCTATAGATATAATAGCGGCATCCCTGGCTAAAAATGACCCCCCTTTATTCGCTATGTCACAATAGTTTATTGCTAATTCTAGTTTCCTAATATTCTTTACTAATGTCCTACCTTTCATAAATCCGGTTTGATCTGGATGAACAAGTGGGCCAATGGCTATCTGAAGTCTGTTAGCTAGAATATGTGTTAGTATCTTATAGTCCACATTCAGCAGGGAAATGGGTCTATAAGACTCCATACATTTTAAATCCTTCCCCTGTTTTGGTACCAGGACAATACTGGATTCATTAAAGTATTTAGTTGGAACATTCCCTCCTATGAGAAAAGAGTTATATATATATACCTTAGTGTTAAGGTAATTTTGTCCCCAATAATCTTATATAGCTCCCCAGGAATGTCATCCGGGCCCGAAGCCTTATTGAGTTTTAGTTTGATAATGGCCTTACTAATTTCCTCCTGGGTTATTGGAGTATTCAACATTTCCAGATCCTCCTTCTTAACTTGAGGGGTCATAATGCTTTCCCAGAACTGCTCCTTGTTACGATATTCAACTTCTCTCTCCCCATATAGTTTTTGGAAATATTGTTGGAATTCCTTAATAATATCCAATGACTGAGTAAAGACTTTATCTTTCACTTTAACACTTGTTATATTTTTACTTGACTTCTGAAAATTAATCATTTTGGCCAAAAATTTCCCTGTCCTGTTACCATAGGCCATAAACTTACTATTCCGCCTCATTTCTGCTTGTATTTCTCTTGATATACACCAATCATCCCTCTGTTTTTTAGCCTCTAAATATTGTTTCCAGTTCTCACTATTATTATTCTGTATATATATTTGATATTTATTAACAATCTGATTTGTGAGCTGCAACCAATAGTTATTGTTTATCTTTTTTGTTTTAACCAGAAAAGCTAATATTTCTCCCCGAATTACTGCCTTAAAGGCTTGCCATAATATCTCTATATTCTCAACTGATTCTTTATTTTTGTCAAGGTATTCTTCCCATTTACTAAGCAAAAAGTTCCGAAATTTCAAATTTGTATATAGATAATTTGGAAAGAACAACCTATTATTTGGTGAGTTACTGGCATTAGTTACTAAAGAGAGCAGAATTGGCGCATGATCAGAGAGAGTGATTGGCGTTATTATTGTTTTTTGAACCAAGGAGAACAAATTCTTACTAATTAAAAATATGTCAATGCGCAAGAGGGACTTGTATGCTTTAGAGAGGCAAGTATATTCCTTACTATCTGGGAAAGTATTTCTGAAAATATCTAAAAGTTCCAGGTTATAGCAAAAAAATTTAAATGTTCTAGTATCCCTATCTCCCAAATGCTGCTTTGCCGCCTGTTGTTTTCTATCTATTAATCCTGATGCTACCATATTCAAGTCCCCACCGAGAATAATATTTCTATCTGACCCCATCTGTTTGTCCTGCAATACTTTCCAAAACCGATTTTTCTTTTCATTTGGGCCATATACATTACACAATGTCATTCTTTTCCTTCCTAGTTCCATCTCCAAAATAATAAATCTACCCAGTGGAACTATTTGTTTTTTCACAATTTGGTATTGGAAGTTTTTCCTGAACAGTATGGCAACCCCTTTTTTCTTATGGATAGCCGAGGCATATACCACTTCTCCAACCCACCCCCACTTAAGCTTCTGACTTTCCAAATCATCGAGATGTGTTTCTTGCAACATACCTATATCTACTTTAAGTTTATTCAGGTGTTGTAAAACCGCTTTCCTTTTTATTGGAGAATTAAAACCACCTACATTCCAAGATCCTATGTTATACTTCCCACTCATTCAGCGTTCCAGACCGTACTATGCCCCCTAGCTCCCAGCCTGGGCAGAGGGGAGGAAGAGCAAAAGACAAAAAAAAAAAAAAAAGAGATTTATTCATCCATCCACAACCCACCCCCTTCCCGTCCAACCCCCTATCATAGTATTCTAACATTTCCTTATATAATTCTTCAACAACGTAGTAACTCCTAGACTGTAGTCCATCCTATTCGGGACATCAACACAGTAACTCCTAAACTGTATTCCATCCTATCACCTAACTTCCTCCACTAAAAAATTTTCTGCTTCCTGAGGATTATCGAAGGTCTTAAACCCGTCTAAGGTTTTAATACTTATTTTAGCCGGATATAATAATCTAACTGTTCTACCTTCCTTTATTAGTTTAGAACATAATGGTGCACATAGTTTCCTCCTATTGGAGGTTTCATAAGAGAAATCCTGAAAAATAAGGAATTTCTTACTCTGATAAAAGACCTCTTTCTGGAGTCTATATGCCTGTAAAAACATAATTTATGCTTACCTGATAAATGTATTTCTCTTGTGGTGTATCCAGTCCACGGATCATCCATTACTTGTGGGATATTCTCCTTCCCAACAGGAAGTTGCAAGAGGATCACCCACAACAGAGCTGCTATATAGCTCCTCCCCTCACTGCCATATCCAGTCATTCGACCGAAACAAGCCGAGAAAGGAGAAACCATAGGATGCAGTGGTGACTGTAGTTTAATTAAAATTTAGACCTGCCTGAAAAGGACAGGGTGGGCCGTGGACTGGATACACCACAAGAGAAATAAATTTATCAGGTAAGCATAAATTATGTTTTCTCTTGTTAAGTGTATCCAGTTCACGGATCATCCATTACTTGTGGGATACCAATACCAAAGCTAAAGTACACGGATGATGGGAGGGACAAGGCAGGAACTTAAACGGAAGGAACCACTGCCTGTAGAACCTTTCTCCCAAAAACAGCCTCCGAAGAAGCAAAAGAATCAAATTTGTAAAATTTGGAGAAAGTATGAAGGGAAGACCAAGTTGCAGCCTTGCAAATCTGTTCAACAGAGGCCTCATTTTTAAAGGCCCAAGTGGAAGCCACAGCTCTTGTAGAATGAGCTGTAATCCTTTCAGGAGGCTGCTGTCCAGCAGTCTCATAGGCTAAACGGATTATACTCCGAAGCCTAAAAAAGAAAGAGAGGTTGCCGAGGCCTTCTGACCTCTCCTCTGTCCAGAGTAAACAACAAACAGGTTAGATGTTTGGCGAAAATCTTTAGTAGCCTGTAAGTAAAACTTCAAGGCACGGACTATGTCTAAATTATGCAAAAGACGTTCCTTCTTTGAAGAAGGATTAGGACATAATGATGGAACAACAATCTCTTGATTGATATTCTTGTTAGAAACCACCTTAGGTAAAAACCCAGGTTTTGTACGCAGAACAACTTTATCTGAATGAAAGATCAGATAAGGAGAATCACAATGTAAGGCAGATAACTACGAGACTCTTCGAGCCGAGGAAATAGCCATCAGAAAAAGAACTTTCCATGAAAGAAGTTTGATATCAATAGAATGAAGGGGTTCAAACGGAACCCCTTGAAGAACTTTAAGAACCAAGTTTAAGCAACAGGTTTAAACACAGGCTTAATTCTAACTAAAGCCTGACAAATGCCTGAACATCTGGAACTTCTGCCAGACGCTTGTGTAAAAGAATAGACAGAGCAGAAATCTGTCCCTTTAAAGAACTAGCTGATAATCCTTTGTCCAAACCCTCTTGGAGGAAGGACAATATCCTAGGAATCCTAACCCTACTCCATGAGTAATTCTTGGATTCACACCAATGAAGATATTTACGCCATATCTTGTGGTAAATTTTCCTGGTGACAGGCTTTCGTGCCTGTATTAAGGTATCAATTACTGACTCGGAGAAGCCACGCTTTGATAGGATCAAGCGTTCAATCTCCATGCAGTCAGTCTCAGAGAAATTAGATTCGGATGATTGAAAGGACCTTGTATTAGAAGGTCTTGTCTCAGAGGCAGAGTCCATGGTGGAAAGGAGGACATGTCCACTAGGTCTGCATACCAGGTCCTGCGTGGCCACGCAGGCGCTAACAATATCACCGATGCTCTTTCCTGTTTGATTTTGGCAATCAGACGAGGGAGCAGAGGAAACGGTGGAAACACATAAGCCAGGTTGAAGAACCAACGCCCTGCTAGAGCATCTATCAGTGCCGCTTCTGGGTCCCTGGACCTGGATCCGTAACAAGGAAGCTTGGCGTTCTGGCGAGACCACATGAGATCCAATTCTGGTTTGCCCCAACGGAGAACCAATTGAGCAAACACTTCCGGATGGAGTTCCCATTCCCCCGGATGAAAAGTCTGACGACTTAGAAAATCCGCCTCCCAGTTCTCTACACCTGGGATATGGATCGTTTAGAGGTAGCAAGAGTGAGTCTCTGCTCAGCGAATTATCTTGGAGACTTCTGACATCGCTAGGGAACTCCTGGTTCCCCCTTGATGGTTGATGTAAGCCACAGTCGTGATGTTGTCCGACTGAAATCTGATGAACCTCAGTGTTGCTAGCTGAGGCCAAGCCAGAAGAGCATTGAATATTGCTCTTAACTCCAGAATATTTATTGGGAGGAGTTTCTCCTCCTGAGTCCATGAACCCTGAGCCTTCAGGGAGTTCCAGACTGCACCCCAACCTAGAAGGCTGGCATCTGTTGTTACAATTGTCCACTCTGGTCTGCGAAAGGTCATACCCTTGGACAGATGGGCCCAAGATAACCACCAGAGAAGAGAAACTCTGGTTTCCTGATCCAGATTTAGTAGAGGGGACAAATCTGTGTAATCCCCATTCCACTAACTGAGCATGCATAATTGCAGCGGTCTGAGATGCAGGCGCGCGAATGGCACTATGTCCATCGCCGCTACCATTAAGCCGATTACTTCCATGCACTGAGCCACCGTGGGGCGCGGAATGGAGTGAAGAACACGGCAAGCATTTAGAAGCTTTGATAACCTGGACTCCGTCAGGTAAATTTTCATTTCTACAGAATCTATTAGAGTCCCTAGGAAGGAAACCCTCTTGAGAGGAGATAGAGAACTCTTTTCTTCGTTCACTTTCCACCCATGAGACCTCAGGAATGCCAGAACTATCTCTGTATGAGATTTGGCAATTTGAAAGCTTGACGCCTGTATCAGAATATTGTCCAGGTAAGAAGCCACCGCTATGCCTCGCGGTCTTAGGACCGCCAGAAGAGAGCCCAGAACCTTTGTAAAAATTCTTGGGGCTGTAGCCAACCCGAATGGAAGAGCTACAAATTGGTAATGCCTGTCTAGAAAGGCAAACCTCAGGAACTGATGATGATTCTTGTGAATCGGAATGTGAAGGTAGGCATCCTTTAAGTCCACTGTGGTCATGTACTGACCCTCTTGGATCATGGGTAAAATGGTTCGAATAGTTTCCATCTTGAATGACGGAACTCTGAGGAATTTGTTTAGGATCTTTAAATCCAAAATTGGTCTGAAGGTTCCCTCTTTTTTGGGAACCACAAACAGCTTTGAATAAAACCCCTGTCCTTGTTCCGTCCGCGGAACTGGATGGATCACTCCCATTACAAGGAGATCTTGTACGCAGCTTAGGAATGCCTCTTTCTTTATCTGGTTTGCAGATAATCTTGAAAGGTGAAATCTCCCTTGTGGAGGAGAAGCTTTGAAGTCCAGAAGATATATCCCTGAGATATGATCTCCAACGCCCAGGGATCCTGAACATCTCTTGCCCACGTCTGGACGAAGAGAGAGAGTCTGCCCCCTACTAGATCTGTTGTTGGATAGGGGGCCGCTCCTTCATGCTGTCTTAGAGGCAGCAGCAGGCTTTCTGGCCTGCTTGCCCTTGTTCCAGGACTGGTTAGGTTTCCAGGCCTGCTTGGATTGAGCAAAAGTTCCCTCTTGTTTTGAAGCAGAGGAAGTTGATGCTGCACCTGCCTTGAAATTTCGAAAGGCACGAAAATTAGACTGTTTGGCCTTTGATTTGGCCCTGTCCTGAGGAAGGGTATGACCCTTACCTCCAGTAATGTCAGCAATAATTTCTTTCAAACCAGGCCCGAATAAGGTCTGCCCCTTGAAAGGAATGTTGAGTAATTTAGACTTTGAAGTCACATCAGCTGACCAGGATTTGAGCCATAGCGCCTTACGCGCCTGGATGGCGAATCCGGAATTCTGAGCCGTTAGTTTAGTCAAATGAACAATGGCATCAGAAACAAATGAGTTAGCTAGCTTAAGAGTTCTAAGCTTGTCAACAATTTCAGTCAATGGAGCTGTATGGATGGCCTCTTCCAGGGCCTCAAACCAGAATGCCGCCGCAGCAGTGACAGGCGCAATGCATGCAAGGGGCTGTAAAATAAAACCTTGTTGAATAAACATTTTCTTAAGGTAACGCTCTAATTTTTTTATCCATTGGATCTGAAAAAGCACAACTGTCCTCAACCGGGATAGTGGTACGCTTTGCTAAAGTAGAAACTGCTCCCTCCACCTTAGGGACAGTCTGCCATAAGTCCCGTGTAGTGGCATCTATTGGAAACATTTTTCTAAATATAGGAGGTGGGGAAAAGGGCACACCGGGCCTATCCCACTCCTTACTAATAATTTCTGTAAGCCTTTTAGGTATTGGAAAAACATCAGTACTCACTGGCACTGCATAGTATTTATCCAGCCTACACAATTTCTCTGGCACTGCAATTGTGTCACAGTCATTCAGTGCAGCTAATACCTCCCCAAGCAATACACGGAGGTTCTCAAGCTTAAATTTAAAATTAGAAATCTCTGAATCAGGTCTCCCCGATTCAGAGACGTCACCCACAGACTGAAGCTCTCCGTCCTCAGGTTCTGCATATTGTGACGCAGTATCAGACATGGCTCTTACAGCATCTACGCGCTCTGTATCTCATCTAACCCCAGAGCTATCGCGCTTGCCTCTCAATTCAGGCAATCTGGATAATACCTCTGACAGGGTATTATTCATGATTGCAGCCATGTCCTGCAAAGTAATCGCTATGGGCGTCCCTGATGTACTTGGCGCCATATTAGCGTGCGTCCCTTGAGCGGGAGGCGAAGGGTCCGACACGTGGGGAGAGTTAGTCGGCATAACTTCCCCCTCGACAAACCCCTCTGGTGACAATTCTTTTATGGATAAAGACTGATCTTTACTGTTTAAGGTGAAATCAGTACATTTAGTACACATTCTCCTATGGGGCTCCACCATGGCTTTTAAACATAATGAACAAGTATCCTCTGTTTCAGACATGTTTGTACAGACTAGCAATGAGACTAGCAAGCTTGGAAAACACTTTAAAGCAAGTTAACAAGCAATATAAAAAACGTTACTGTGTCTTTAAGAGAAACAAATTTTGACAAAATTTGAAATAACAGTGAAAAAAGGCAGTTACACTAACAAAATTTTTACAGTGTATGTAACAAGTCAGCAGAGCATTGCACCCACTTGCAAATGGATGATTAACCCCTTAATAACAAAAACAGAATAATAAATGACAAAAACGTTTTTTAAACACAGTCACAACAACTGCCACAGTCTACTGTGATTGTTACCCTCCTCAAACACGACTTTGAAGCCTTTTGAGCCCTTCAGAGATGTCCTGGATCATGCAGGAAGAAGCTGAATGTCTCTGTCAGTATTTTTAGCTGCACAGAAAAGCACTAAAATAGGCCCTTCCCACTCATATTGCAACAGTGGAAAGCCTCAGGAACTGTTTCTAGGCAAAAATCAAACCAGCCATTTGGAAAAAAACTAGGCCCCAATAAGTTTTGTCACCAAACATATATAAAAACGATTAAACATGCCAGCAAACGTTTTATATTACACTTTTATAAGAGTATGTATCTCTATTAATAAGCCTGATACCAGTCGCTATCACTGCATTTAAGGCTTTACTTACATTAATCCGGTATAAGCAGCATTTTCTAGCAAATTCCATCCCTAGAAAAATATTAACTGCACATACCTTATTGCAGGAAAACCTGCACGCCATTCCCTCTCTGAAGTTACCTCACTCCTCAGAATATGTGAGAACAGCAATGGATCTTAGTTACTTCTGCTAAGATCATAGAAATCACAGGCAGATTCTTCTTCTAATGCTGCCTGAGATGAAACAGTACACTCTGGTACCATTTAAAAATAACAAACTTTTGATTGAAGTTAAAAAACTAACTATAATACACCACTCTCCTCTTACTATGTCCATCTTTGTTGAGAGTTGCAAGAGAATGACTGGGTATGGCAGTGAGGGGAGGAGCTATATAGCAGCTCTGCTGTGGGTGATCCTCTTGCAACTTCCTGTTGGGAAGGAGAATATCCCACAAGTAATGGATGATCCGTGGACTGGATACACTTAACAAGAGAAATCTATATCTTATCTTGGTAATTCAAATATCGAACAATAATCGGTCTTGGCCTAGATTTCCCCTCTTCCTGAGTCCTGAGACTCCCAATCCTGTGAGCACGTTCAACTATCATCGCCTGCTTATCTGCTGGGATTTGTAATAGAGTGGGTAACTGAACTGCAGCGAAATGCAGGAGATCCTTTTCTAACAATTTTTCAGATATTCCAATAATTCGCAAGTTATTTCTCCTTGACCTATTTTCAAGGTCCTCAACTTTGTCACTTAAAAACTTAACTTGTTTCTGTATAGCTGATAATTCTCTGTCTTTCTCAATATCTCTATCCTCTAGGTCCGAGATGCGCTGTTCAACTAAACCTAACCTTGCAGAGATTTGTTTTGTTTCTTGTGAGATTACCTCTACAGTACTTTGTATTGCCTCAAATTTGGGCAAAAAAAGGGTAGTGATTTGTTTCAGCAGTTCAGTGTTTGTTATTAAGTCTGGCCCTGACTCTTGTGAGATTTCTATAGCTGACTCTGTACTACGCCTAGGCTGCTTTTTTTCCTGTTGCCTTCTCCCTGTCATGACTGCTGTTTTAACTTTAGACACTGAAGATATATATTTATCCATAAGGAACACAAAAGAGTAATAATTCAATCTCCCATAATTCAATCCTTGACCATAAATTGGGCCTCAACTTCACATTATTCTGACCCTAACTCCTGAACTTGGTATCACTCCCCAACTCCCCCCTAACCCCTACAACAGACCTAAATGTTATATACAAACAGTGATTTAGACAAAATATGCACCAATATTAATTTGTGTCCATAATGAGCATTAGTGAACATATCTTAATAATAATAAAAGAAAAATATCCTCAAAGAGGAGAGAGAAAAAACAAAACAAAAAGAAAAACACAAAAATTACCAAAATTCACGTGTTACATACTATCTTGCTAGTGATAAAGAAATTAATCTTCCAATAATTATATAACATATTAGTACTTGGTAAGTCCAGTATCAATGCCAGCTTCACTCAGCCCTATTTTTCAGCCGCAGAAGAGCAGCATTACTTTTGCAAATGTGTCCTTAAATGTTCAGGGTGAGTATTTCCTTTCTTCTTATTTCAGGAAGCTAAATTTTAGCGGCACTCAGTTGTGCCTGCAGTTGCGGGCTGGGCCTTTAGCAGCAGTCCAGCATGCTGTCTCTCTCTGGGCGTTGTTGCTCCTCAGTTTATACATACAGGATACAAAAAGAAGAGAAAAACAGGGCCACACCTGTGTAAATCCGATAAGACAGATATAAAACTTATATCCACGTATACAGGGTACTCACAAAAGCAGCGGCACTCTATTGTGCCAGATGACGCTGGCTGGGCCTTTTACAGCAGCCTAGCACGCTGTCTCTCTTCCATCGGTGTAGATAATTCCACCACATATAAACAAAAGAAGAAGGGAACAGGGATACAAGACCTCATGTGTGTAAGACTGTAAAGTGGGTTATATAACATTACATGTGATCTTCAGAATAATACTCACAAAGGAAACGGCACACCAATGTGCCATTATAGGCAGGCTGAACCTTTTACAGCAGTCCAGCATGCTGATTTCTGTGGAAGGACCGTCAGTCTCCCTCCTGTGTTACTGTATTTATAATTTATAGTCCTTTTTTTTATCAAGAAACTCCTTCAAACAGGGATTGGGCAGTGGGGGGTATCCCTTATTTTTCCACAGCCCTTCTCAGGGGGTAACTGGCTGTAATTGCAATACAAGCCTATGGTCCTCTATATGCACTAGCTAGTGCTTATAACTCACGGCCAAAAGTATTGTAGACGGGGGGAACAGCCAGGGGGGCTGAGAAAGATATAACTGGCAACAATCCTCAATCAACTTAGGGGTATATTCTCTAAAAGAGGCTGGTTATTACTGCCCCCACATTAAGAGCTTGCCACTTTATAAGAAATATGAGGGCCCAAGCAAAACCTGCCTAGTGAATATACTGAGCCGCTTGCGGGAGCCGGGGGTAGGGACTGCTCGTCCGTCGGCTGTGGAATCCGGCGCCTGTTCCAGTCTCCTCACTCCCGGTGCCCCGGACACTGCGTTCTTCCTCTCCTCTCCCTAGCGCTCCCTTCGTGCGCTACCATCAAGCGTGCTACGTCAGTACATAGGACCTCCCCTCTGATTATTCTGCTGTTTTAATGTAAGTGCAAGAGATTCAGATTCCACACAGTCTGTATATATCAATCCAGGTCCTCACCTCAGGCCAAATGTTTACAATGTTAGACTAACGCCCTAGACATTTATACCATGGGATAAGAGTCAGAAACCTGCGACTGTATCAGGAAAATAAGGACAAAAAATATATACCACCTTTAGATCACGTTATTTCTATTCTCGGTTCTTTAAATCAGTTTCCATTGAAAACAGTTCATACAGATAAAGATTGGCCACTGCATAAGGCTGTGTGAAGAATTTGTTCATATCCTGTGCTCCTAACCACACTATTCAATCAGTAAAGCCTCTGAAACTAAATACCCCATGTATGCTCTTGAGCCCACCTCAGTATGAAAAGAGCAGTTTTCAACAAAGGATACCAAGAGAAAGAAATATATGTAATAATAAAAGTTAATTGAAAAGTTTTAAAGAATATACTCTAGTTGAATCATGAAAGTTTAATTCTGACTTCCATGCACGTTTAGGGCCAGATTACAAGTGGAGCGGTATTTAACGTAATCGTATTACAAGTTGAAAGTATAACGTTTTCGCTTGTGCGCTAACCCAACGCACTTAAAAAGTCGAAGTTAGAATATCACATGTTAATGTATTCCCCTATAGAAGTCAATGGAGCATAAAAGTGGGGAAAAAGCAACCTACTCGCACTCGGCTGTTAGGTGTTTTTAAACTTGTTCAGCTCCATTGAAGTCTATGAGAGAATGTGATTTTGCAAGAGTGCAAACTTTTTACTTTAAACCCATAATACGAGTGCGAATCTCAGAGCTCAACAAAATACTTCTAGCGGTTTTAATGCTTGAACGCTAGTGCTAACTACTGCTCCACTTGTAATCTGGCCCTAAAAGTCTAGCAGAAAACTTTGGGTTAGATTACAAGTGGAGCGCTATGTCAGGGTATTGGTAAGTGATATTTAATTAATATATATATATATAATATAGGTAATACTTCAATATTATATGAAATGCTTAGACCATTGCAAAATGCAACTCCATTTTTTCAAGATTCTGAAGCTAGACTCAGAAATTAAACCCCCGTCTTTCTGACCAAATACACATCCAAAAACTACAAAGAGAACATTTGTTCCCTAACTAGAAAGAAGAAGCTTTAAAAGATTCTTTACCTCATCACTTAATGAGATTAGATCTTTTCAAACGAGATAACCTGTTACCTAGATCACAGGAACCCCTGTGGACAGCAGACGCAGGTCTGGACCCTGGATGTTTGAAGCTCAGGATTTTCAGGAAAGCAGTTAATTTACACTATGTCTGTATAAACAAGACACTGTAATTCCTACAACTATTGAATACACAATCCTTGTCTGAAAGGGTGATGGCTCAGATACCAGCATATGGGAGGCTAAGTCTCATATGAAATGACGTGTTTAAAGTGAATGTAAATTTTGATGATAAAGTGCCCGGTTTTTAAAAATTCAATTAAAAACAGGGGCACTTTAATTCATCAAAATTTACATTTCACTCATGTTATGAATATACTTACCTTTTAATCTTGACAGCCGCTCAAGCTTCCCCCAGTCGTCACAAGCCTCTTCCTATGTCAGAAATGACGGATCAGTCATCCTCCAATCACGGCTTCCCCCCCGGGGGAATCAGTGTCTGATTCAATGCCGTGATTGGAGGAAGCCAAATTCCTCATTTTAGACCCAGGAAGAGGCTTTGTGACGGGCGGAGGAAGCGATACAGCGGCTGTCAAGATTAAAAGGTAAGTATTTTCACAATACGAGTGAAATGTAAATTTTGATGAATTAAACTGCCCCTGTTTTTATTTGAATTGTTAAAAACCAGGCACTTTATCATCAAAATTTACATTCACTTTAAGTTCATATAGTTAAATTACTCAGATTGTATTTAATATATATATATATATATATATATATATATATATATATATATATATATTGGTCTGAGAGATATATGCCTGATATACTTTATTAGATAAGTGTCTGCTGTATTGAGTGGGTAGCTGTATTGGTGAATTTTAAATGTTTGACTGTGTCAGAATAAAACTACATTGTTTCAGGAATCTAGTGTGAAAATAAGGTTTAAAATAGACTTGTGCGCGATCAAAAAATTCGGTTTGCTTTGTTTCGTTTTGATTCGGGTCGTAAAAAAATTTGGTTTGAGACATTGGTAATAATTCGGTATGTGTCGTTAATTCGGTTTCGGGATTTATTCATGTCGTTACGAATTTTGAAATTTGAATTCATTTGAAACCATAACCGAATTATTAATAATGTCGGACCGAATCGTTATTACGGACCGATGCCGAAAAAATGATGTTAAACTGCTGCCGCCATCCACGCCACCACTAAATAAAGCTATTAACCCATAAATCACCGTTCCCCCACATCACTAACACTACCTAAACCTATTAATCCCTAAACCGTCACCCCCCCACATCGCCGACACTAACTAAATCCTGAAATAAAGTTATTAACCCCTATACCGCAGTTCCCTGACATCGCAGACACAAACTAAACCTATTAACCCCTAAACCGCCCTCGCCCAGATCGCAAACACTACCTAAACTTATTAACGCCTAAAACTCTGTTCCCAAACACTGACAACACTAAATAAATCACTAAATAAAGTATTAACCCCTAAACCGCCATTACCCGACATCGCCGACACTAACTAAAACTATTAACCCCTAAACCGCACCCCCCACATCACCAACTCTACCTAAACCTATTAACCCCTAAACCGCTATTCCCAAACATCGCCAACACTAACTAAACCTAGTAACCCCTAAACCGCAGTTCCCCTAACATTGCCGACACTAACTAAACCTATTAACCCCTAAACTGCACCCCCCCACATCGCCAACACTAACTAAACCTATTAATGAACCCCTAAACCGCCGGCCCCCACATCGCAACAACCTAAATTAAACTATATTAACCCCTAAACCTAACCTTAAACCTAACCCTAACACCCCCTAGCTTTAACATGATTTAAATAGGCCTAAATTAAAGTTAAAATTATTAACTAAATACCTATTTAAAACTAAATACAAACTTACCTGTGAAATAAAAATAAAACTGAAGCTAGCTACAATATAACTAATAGTTATATTGTAGCTAGGTTAGGTTTTATTTTTATTTCACAGGTAAGTTTGTATTTATTTTAACTAGGTGGACTAGTTAGTAAATAGTTATTAACTATTTACTAACTACCTAGTTAAAATAAATACAAACTTACCTGTGAAATAAAAGTAAAACCTAAGCTGCCTTACACTAAAACCTAACATTACAAAATAAAAAAACACTAAAATTAAAAAAAAAACACCCCAAAATAAAAAAAACCTAATCTATAATAAACTACTAAGGGCTATTAAAAGGGTCTTTTGTAGGGCATTGCCCTAAAGTTTACAGTTCTTTTGCTACAAAATAAATACAAACACCCCCTAACATTACAAACCCCCACCTCCCCAACCCGATGTGGGGAGGGTGCGGTTTAGGGGTTAATAGCTCTATTTAGTGGCTGAGATGTTTGGGAACAGCAGTTTATGGGTTAATATGTTTAGTTCGTGTTGGCGATGTTTCGGGATGGCGGTTTAGAGGTTAATAGGTTTAGTTAGTGTCGGCGACGTTGGGGAACGGTGTTTTAGGGAATAATAGCTTTATTATAGACTTAGAGTTAGTCTCGGGGAACTACGGTTTAGGAACAAAGAAAAATTCTGAATATGAATAATGGATCTGAAAATTTGGAAACTAATTTATTCATTTTTGGAATGTTTCTGAATTTTTCAGGATTTGCCGATTCAGAAATTCAGATGCAATCATGAATGTGAGCCCATATTTTAAAAATTGTTGAGACGTGAAATGGTGAAGTGAAATATTTGTATTGAGTGATCAATAATTATAATGCTCCTATACATCTGTCATGATTAAATTCCAACAGAATTCTAAGTGTAGGTATGTATGGAATATGGAAATGACTGGAAAATGTGGCGATATAACAGCAGAATATTAAATATTATTAAACTTCCTAAATATTAATTATTATCATGGTACTAGAATTATTAAAATCCTTTTAAGTACCCTAATAGAAATATGGTGTACACTAAATATGAAATATACTGTATTTATATTAAAATGGAATGATGCTTAAATATAGATGTGGCTATATGATTAATTACAGCAGACTGCTACTTACAGACGATATTATGATATAGAATAGTGGGAGATATATATCATGTGTATATATGTATTCTAAATGTACCCATGTTTGGACTTGTAAACACGCGCTCAGTTAGATTGGATAGGCCATGTATTGAACATTTGGGAGCCTATTTATTATTGTGCAAGCGGACGTGATCCAATATTGCGGATCATGTCCGCTGCACATCGATAAATGCCGACAGCATTTATCATTGCACCAGCAGTTCTGGTGAATTGCTGGTGCAATACCGCCCCCTGCAGATTTGCGGCCTGCCGCTAGCAGGGGGTGTCAATCAACCCGATCAAATTTGATCGGGTTGATTTCTGTCGATTTCTGTCCACCGCTTTAGAGCACCTGTTTTTAATTTGGTGAACATTTCACTTCAGGAGTGTAGGGGTTAATTATGAGTGATGATGTGTATGAGGTCACGTGTGATCTCACTTCCAATTTGACCCCTCCCCATTGTTTTGTGATTGGTCACCTGTGTCTATATTAGCTTGACATGTTCACTTGTTTGTTAGCTTGATAAAGGGGCAGGAGCCCCGAAACATTGCTCAATAAAGGCGCTGTTGCCTCATACTGTGTGCTACCTGTGTGTTCTATTTGATATATTTACTAGGACCTGGAAAGGGAGGTCCTCCAGGTGTGCACCTAAATTTACCTAATATTGATTCAAAGGGACATTTTCCTGAGGTGTGTGCTGGTCCTGCTACTTTTCTACAGGCGGACAGGTTATGGAGCAATCTACAAAGATAAAAGAAGACAGATGCGCCACATGGCCCAATATTGTTTGGTCCAAAGATATATGTAAAGATGTACGTGGATTGAACTCACATATATTAAAGCACCTCAGTTAGTGCTGTGGAGGTAGTCTGGGATCTCTACTAGTCACCCAGGGGACCAAACTCCGGCAGTAGTGTGTTGTCAGTATCAAATGACAAGAGAGACAGGGTGCCTATATGGCCTAGTATTGTCTAAACAACAATTGCAGATTAATGAGATAGGATGGTACTCACAATAGTTGTAGCATCTCCTTTGATGCTATAGAAGCAGAGTGGGATCAATATGGTCACCCACCAGACTTAACCAAAGGCTCACTGGATACAGATGAGGGTAGAACCACCATTCGTCAGGATTACCAAGATGAAATGTGTCCTCCCATCAGAGGGATAGCAAACCAGCAAACAATGAATAGTAAGTGTTCCAGATATATTTAAAAAGTTTTATTAAAATCATAAAACAAGGCAACGCGTTTCTCAGCTCTAGGCTGTTTCATCAGGCTTCATAAAAAACATTTGAGAACACTTGCTATATATACACTTTAGAACTAATTAGTCTAAAACAAGATCACATGGTGGTGGGAGGAGTCCCAGAAGCAAATAGAATACTATTGGCCCATTTTGTTATAAACAACAACACACCCATTGGCAGATATATGAGTAAATATATAGACCTACTTCATAAAATAAAATAACAATATTTAAAATTGAAGTTGTCATATCACTTAAAAGCACTTTGTACATAAAGATCAGTTATAATCAATGTAGATCATCCTAAACTATCTCAAATAATATATAGAATATACTGATAGCTTTCATGTCTTGTTTGATATTGTTTAACAGTCTGCATGATATTATTTGACATCAGTAATCTAAAACAGTTCATAGTCAGATCAAATAAAATAATAGTGACCTTAAATAGTGCGGGCCATATTAGACCATCACTTCTAAAAGTATAAAAGGCCTCTATGGCGTGCAAGTTCAGACCCCCCAAGTGTAAACCAACATTGATAATCGATACAAATTATCATTTCATCTAAATGGACTAATAATGACTAACCTCAATAGATCAGACAGTTATGAGTGGTGTAGCGTTTACTTACAGCATGATCCATTTGTTACATTGATACTAAAATGTTGGCGTGTGTGCATGTTCATTGCGCATGTCTTAGGAGATTGTGTCTATCGGATCAGATTTGCTACAATTATGGTTATGGAGCAGTGGTCTTTAGATTGCTGCTTTATTACTTCTGTTTCCAGCGAGCCTTATGGGGCATCAAGCTCCATACAGAGGCCTAGATTTAGAGTTCGGCGGTAGCCGTCAAAACCAGCGTTAGAGGCTCCTAACGCTGGTTTTGGCCGCCCGCTGGTATTTGGAGTCAGTGATTAAAGGGTCTAACGCTCACTTTACAGCCGCGACTTTTCCATACCGCAGATCCCCCTACGCCATTTGCGTAGCCTATCTTTTCAATGGGATCTTTCTAACGCCGGTATTTAGAGTCGTTTCTGCAGTGAGCGTTAGAGCTCTAACGACAAGATTCCAGCCGCCTGAAAAAAGCAGGAGTTAAGAGCTTTCTGGCTAACGCCGGTTTATAAAGCTCTTAACTACTGTACCCTAAAGTACACTAACACCCATAAACTACCTATGTACCCCTAAACCGAGGTCCCCCCACATCGCCGCCACTCGATTCAAATTTTTAACCCCTAATCTGCCGACCGCCACCTACGTTATACTTATGTACCCCTAATCTGCTGCCCCTAACCCCGCCGACCCCTATATTATATTTATTAACCCCTAACTTGCCCCCCACAACGTCGCCGCAAGCTACTTAAAATAATTAACCCCTAATCTTCCGACCGCAAATCGCCGCCACCTACGTTATCCCTATGTACCCCTAATCTTCTGCCCCTAACATCGCCGACCCCTATGTTATATTTATTAACCCCTAATCTGCCCCCCACAACGTCGCCGACACCTACCTACACTTATTAACCCCTAATCTGCCGAGCGGACCTGAGCGCTACTATAATAAAGTTATTAACCCCTAATCCGCCTCACTAACCCTATCATAAATAGTATTAACCCCTAATCTGCCCTCCCTAACATCGCCGACACCTACCTTCAATTATTAACCCCTAATCTGCCGACCGGAGCTCACCGCTATTCTAATAAATGTATTAACCCCTAAAGCTAAGTCTAACCCTAACACTAACACCCCCCCTAAGTTAAATATAATTTTTATCTAACGAAATAAATTAACTCTTATTAAATAAATGATTCCTATTTAAAGCTAAATACTTACCTGTAAAATAAATCCTAATATAGCTACAATATAAATTACATTTATATTATAGCTATTTTAGGATTAATATTTATTTTACAGGTAACTTTGTATTTATTTTAACCAGGTACAATAGCTATTAAATAGTTAAGAACTATTTAATAGTTACCTAGTTAAAATAATTACAAATTTACCTGTAAAATAAATCCTAACCTAAGATATAATTAAACCTAACACTACCCTATCAATAAAATAATTAAATAAACTACCTACAATTACCTACAATTAACCTAACACTACACTATCAATAAATTAATTAAACACAATTCCTACAAATAAATACAATTAAATAAACTAGCTAAAGTACAAAAAATAAAAAAGAACTAAGTTACAGAAAATAAAAAAATATTTACAAACATAAGAAAAATATTACAACAATTTTAAACTAATTACACCTACTCTAAGCCCCCTAATAAAATAACAAAGACCCCCAAAATAAAAAATTCCCTACCCTATTCTAAAATACAAAAATTACAAGCTCTTTTACCTTACCAGCCCTGAACAGGGCCCTTTGCGGGGCATGCCCCAAGAATTTCAGCTCTTTTGCCTGTAAAAAAAAACATACAATACCCCCCCCCAACATTACAACCCACCACCCACATACCCCTAATCTAACCCAAACCCCCTTAAATAAACCTAACACTAATCCCCTAAAGATCTTCCTACCTTGTCTTCACCATCCAGGTATCACCGATCCGTCCTGGCTCCAAGATCTTCATCCAACCCAAGCGGGGGTTGGCGATCCATAATCCGGTGCTCCAAAGTCTTCCTCCTATCCGGCAAGAAGAGGACATCCGGACCGGCAAACATCTTCTCCAAGCGGCATCTTCTATGTTCTTCCATCCGATGACGACCGGCTCCATCTTGAAGACCTCCAGCGCGGATCCATCCTCTTCTTCCGACGACTAGACGACGAATGACGGTTCCTTTAAGGGACGTCATCCAAGATGGCGTCCCTCGAATTCCGATTGGCTGATAGGATTCTATCAGCCAATCGGAATTAAGGTAGGAATTTTCTGATTGGCTGATGGAATCAGCCAATCAGAATCAAGTTCAATCCGATTGGCTGATCCAATCAGCCAATCAGATTGAGCTCGCATTCTATTGGCTGTTCCGATCAGCCAATAGAATGCGAGCTCAATCTGATTGGCTGATTGGATCAGCCAATCGGATTGAACTTGATTCTGATTGGCTGATTCCATCAGCCAATCAGAATATTCCTACCTTAATTCCGATTGGCTGATAGAATCCTATCAGCCAATCGGAATTCGAGGGACGCCATCTTGGATGACGTCCCTTAAAGGAACCGTCATTCGTCGTCTAGTCGTCGGAAGAAGAGGATGGATCCGCGCTGGAGGTCTTCAAGATGGAGCCGGTCGTCATCGGATGGAAGAACATAGAAGATGCCGCTTGGAGAAGATGTTTGCCGGTCCGGATGTCCTCTTCTTGCCGGATAGGAGGAAGACTTTGGAGCACCGGATTATGGATCGCCAACCCCCGCTTGGGTTGGATGAAGATCTTGGAGCCAGGACGGATCGGTGATACCTGGATGGTGAAGACAAGGTAGGAAGATCTTTAGGGGATTAGTGTTAGGTTTATTTAAGGGGGTTTGGGTTAGATTAGGGGTATGTGGGTGGTGGGTTGTAATGTTGGGGGGGGGGTATTGTATGTTTTTTTTTACAGGCAAAAGAGCTGAAATTCTTGGGGCATGCCCCGCAAAGGGCCCTGTTCAGGGCTGGTAAGGTAAAAGAGCTTGTAATTTTTGTATTTTAGAATAGGGTAGGGAATTTTTTATTTTGGGGGTCTTTGTTATTTTATTAGGGGGCTTAGAGTAGGTGTAATTAGTTTAAAATTGTTGTAATATTTTTCTTATGTTTGTAAATATTTTTTTATTTTCTGTAACTTAGTTCTTTTTTATTTTTTGTACTTTAGCTAGTTTATTTAATTGTATTTATTTGTAGCAATTGTGTTTAATTAATTTATTGATAGTGTAGTGTTAGGTTAATTGTAGGTAATTGTAGGTAGTTTATTTAATTATTTTATTGATAGGGTAGTGTTAGGTTTAATTATATCTTAGGTTAGGATTTATTTTACAGGTAAATTTGTAATTATTTTAACTAGGTAACTATTAAATAGTTCTTAACTATTTAATAGCTATTGTACCTGGTTAAAATAAATACAAAGTTACCTGTAAAATAAATATTAATCCTAAAATAGCTATAATATAAATGTAATTTATATTGTAGCTATATTAGGATTTATTTTACAGGTAAGTATTTAGCTTTAAATAGGAATCATTTATTTAATAAGAGTTAATTTATTTCGTTAGATAAAAATTATATTTAACTTAGGGGGGTGTTAGTGTTAGGGTTAGACTTAGCTTTAGGGGTTAATACATTTATTAGAATAGCGGTGAGCTCCGGTCGGCAGATTAGGGGTTAATAATTGAAGGTAGGTGTCGGCGATGTTAGGGAGGGCAGATTAGGGGTTAATACTATTTATGATAGGGTTAGTGAGGCGGATTAGGGGTTAATAACTTTATTATAGTAGCGCTCAGGTCCGCTCGGCAGATTAGGGGTTAATAAGTGTAGGTAGGTGTCGGCGACGTTGTGGGGGGCAGATTAGGGGTTAATAAATATAACATAGGGGTCGGCGATGTTAGGGCAGCAGATTAGGGGTACATAGGGATAACGTAGGTGGCGGCGGTTTACGGAGCGGCAGATTAGGGGTTAAAAGTGTAATGCAGGGGTCAGCGATAGCGGGGGCGGCAGATTAGGGGTTAATAAGTGTAAGGCTAGGGGTGTTTAGACTCGGGGTACATGTTAGAGTGTTAGGTGCAGACGTAGGAAGTGTTTCCCCATAGGAAACAATGGGGCTGCGTTAGGAGCTGAACGCTGCTTTTTTGCAGGTGTTAGGTTTTTTTTCAGCTCAAACAGCCCCATTGTTTCCTATGGGAGAATCGTGCACGAGCACGTTTTTGAGGCCGGCCGCGTCCGTAAGCAACTCTGGTATCGAGAGTTGCATTTGCGGTAAAAATGCTCTACGCTCCTTTTTTGGAGCCTAACGCAGCATTTGTTTGAACTCTCGATACCAGAGTTAAATTTATGGTGCGGCCAGAAAAAAACCCGCGGAGCGTTAACAGCCCTTTTACCGCCAAACTCCAAATCTAGCCGAGAGTTTGATAAATATGTCCCATAGTTTATTAATGCTAGGAAATTATGAGTGCATTAAATAGATATTTTATAAATATATATTTCCCTAAATTGAGAAACAGAATATTTTAAAAATGTATATGTCTCATTCCCATTCCTGTTGTTGTTCCCCTGATGGGCTAAAACCAGTACTACAGCCAAAAGGTTTGGCTATTATGAGAGCTACATTTCCCAGTAACCTATGAGAGGTGAGCTCCGGCTCAAAGGGCGTATCCAGATTCTATATGGAATGATTAGAGAATGAAGGAGTGGCTTATCACTGATATAAGCATTCACTATGCAAGAAAGGGGACAGACTCACTTTGTAAAAGAAAGATACACACATTTGGGCCTACTTTTCTCTGAATCCTAGCTGGAAAACTGTCTTTGGACAAGAGAGATACTCTGTTACCTGTACCCTTGCAATATAGTGATACCTTTGCGTATGACCATAAGAAATATCTTGAAAAGCTGAACTCTCATATTGGTTACTGGTAATGTACTAAACGGTTTAATGTTTTTATATTTTAATGTTTTAAAGCAGAGACATTCTTGATAGCCATAGTTTAATTGAAGCTGGTATTTAAAGAGGTACTGCAGCGCTGAATTTAATAGACCAGTGTATTTCATATATTAAATATACTAGCGCTAAAGCAATTATTATTGAGAAAAGGGTCAGGCATTAATATTTATTAATTTGTTGAAGCTACTGTGATATGTTTTAAAAATTGCATTTATTATTGTGGTTAAATCTCTGGTTGCTGTTAATTAAGTATTGTAAGTTAGTAATCCATATTTTGGCATTAATTCATTTTGAGTTAAGGATAATTTATATAAATATGTCTTCCATTTACAGGATAATAGACAATATCTATTGAATAGTAATTAATCTAAATACCTCTATGGCCTACTTAATATTTTAAAGTTGTATTGATCAATTGATAGATATAACTGGTCATAGGTGATGTTCAGTTGCTACATAAATATAATTAAAGTCTATATAAAGATTAACTGATCAGAATTTACGAATATTATATTTTGAGATTAAATATTAATTTTTAATAATAATTTTGTTGCCAAATTTATAGATATCTCAATAGTGTATATTTTGGGGTACACTACAGAGATTGAGCATCTTACTGAAGTGTATTGACAAAATTCTGCTATATTAATTGGAGATATCGCTGACAATAATTTTATACTGCTATTAATTATTAATATTCATAATTACAATACGTAACATGGTGGCAATTGCTGCTGATAAATACACCAACATTACTGGAGGACACTCCTGAGATGTATCAACAGCTATATATTGCTTTCATGAAAGCTATATTAGCGCTCCACTTTGTAATACCAGTGCATGATAATGTGCACTTATTACAAGTTAGCTGCAATGCAGACACGAGCTCGCATTCGCATTGCCAGGAAGCAGATGGCATTAGAACTTCAGCGCCAGTGAACAAGGTAAGTTGCGCAGCGATGGCAGCAATTAAATATATATAAATTGTATAAGCAATAATTGCTACCGCAAACTTGCAGTAGTAATAACCAGCCACTGGTTAATTATTGCACTCCTACAAACAGGCAAATTTGCCCGTTTGCGGGAGTACAATAATTTAGCGCTCCACTTGTAATCTAGCCCTTAATGGTTTTATACACTGACATGCAGATTTACAAACTTGGTTTATTATGAGTGCATTGTTCATTTTGTGATCTTCATTTTTGGAAGAACGTTTCCCTTCAATTTTGAATTCATAGCTCACCCAAGGCAGAATGGTTAAAACTTCTAGTCTAGCAGCATTTTAGTTAGGAAATCTATATTTTCTTTTGTGTGTACCTTAAAAATGTGATTTAATTCAAGATATAAACAAAACAAACAAGCAATGACCTTTGATTATCCCCAGTGGTACTTTACTTTGGTTTCAATGTGACCTTTCTATTTACAAGATCTGTACATGTGTTTTTAAAGCATGTACCACAATAATAAAGCCTGGCCTTTTTATTATAGTTTCCAATTAATTAATTTTGCACACCTTTGCTTTTTTTTCATTTAGCATTTGTTTTCTCCAGACAAAAAATGTCTTTGATGTTGTGGTGTTTTTCCCTGTGAGTCCTTATTCTGTTCCCAGAATCCGTAATAATTGTTTAACCCCATCACTACCAAGCCATTTCACATTCCTACTTTTTGTCTTTTGCACTCAGTGCCTTGGAATCTCAAGGGACAGTCAAGTAAAAAAAAAGTTTCATGATTTAAATAGGGCATGTAATTTTAAACAGCTTTCCAATTTACTTTTATTACCAATTTTGCTTTGTTCTCTTGGTATTCTTAGTTAAACGCTAAACCTAGGAGGTTCATATGCTAATTTCTTAGACCTTGAAGCCGCCTCTAATCTGAAAGTATTTTCACAGTTTTTCACCACTAGAGGGCGCTAGTTCATGTGTTTCACATAGATAACATTGAGCTCAGGCACGTGAAGCTCCTAGGAGTCAGCACTGATTAACTAAAAATTTAAAATCTGTCAAAAGAACTAAAATAAGGGGGCAGTTTGCAGAGGCTTAGGTACAAGGTAATCACAGAGGTAGAAAGTATATTATTATAACTATGTTGGTTATGCAAAATTATGGAATGGGTAATAACGGAATTTATGCTTACCTGATAAATTTGTTTCTCTTGTGGTGTATCCAGTCCACGGATTCATCCATTACTTGTGGGATATTCTCCTTCCCCAGGGTCATAATAATTTGCATACAAAGAGAGAAGCGCTCTACCAGGAACGAACAACAGCTCAGTGGCTTGTTCTATGGCGATTTACCACCCGATTCTCCTTCCCAACAGGAAGCTGCAAGAGGATCACCCACAGCAGAGCTGTCTATATAGCTCCTCCCCTAGCTGCCACCTCCAGTCATTCGACCGAAGAAAAGCAAGAGAAAGGAGAAACTATAGGGTGCAGTGGTGACTGTAGTTTAAAAATAAAAAACACCTGCCTTAAAATGACAGGGCAGGCCGTGGACTAGATACACCACAAGAGAAACAAATTTATCAGGTAAGCATAAATTCCGTTTTCTCTTGTAAGGTGTATCCAGTCCACGGATTCATCCATTACTTGTGGGATACCAATACCAAAGCTATAGGACACGGATGAAGGGAGGGACAAGGCAGGCGCTTAAACGGAAGGCACCACTGCCTGTAAGACCTTTCTCCCAAAAATAGCCTCCGAAGAAGCAAAAGTATCAAATTTGTAGAATTTAGAAAAAGTATGAAGCGAAGACCAAGTCGCCGCCTTACATATCTGTTCAACAGAAGCCTCATTTTTAAAAGCCCATGTGGAAGCCACCGCTCTAGTGGAATGAGCTGTAATTCTTTCAGGAGGCTGCTGACCAGCAGTCTCATAGGCTAAGCGGATAATACTTCTTAACCAAAAAGAAAGAGAAGTTGCTGAAGCCTTTTGGCCTCTCCTCTATCCAGAGTAGACAACAAACAATGCAGATGTTTGACGAAAATCCTTAGTAGCTTGTAAATAAAACTTTAAAGCACGAACCACGTCAAGATTGTGTAATAGACGTTCCTTCTTTGAAGAAGGATTAGGACACAGTGACGGAACAACAATCTCCTAATTGATATTCTTATTAGATACCACCTTAGGAAGAAACCCAGGTTTGGTCCTCAAAATTACCTTATCTGCATGGAAGATCAGATAAGGGGAATCACACTGTAAGGCAGATAACTCTGAACTCTTCGAGCCGAAGAGATAGCTACCAAAAACAGAACTTTCCAAGATAAAAGCTTGATATCTATGGAATGCAGAGGTTCAAACGGCACCCCTTGAAGAACTTTAAGAACTAAATTTAAACTCCATGGCGGAGCAACAGGTTTAAACACAGGCTTGATTCTAACTAAAGCCTGACAAAACGCCTGAATGTCTGGAACATCCGCCAGACGCTTGTGCAAAAGAATAGACAGAGCAGAAATCTGTCCCTTTAAGGAACTAGCTGACAATCCCTTCTCCAATCCTTCTTGGAGAAAAGATAATATACTAGAAATCCTGACTTTACTCCATGAGTAACCCTTGGATTCACACCAATGAAGATATTTACACCATATCTTATGATAGATTTTCCTGGTGACAGGCTTTCGACCCTGAATTAAGGTATCAATGACCGACTCGGAGAAACCACATTTTGATAAAATCAAGCGTTCAATCTCCAAGCAGTCAGACGCAGAGGAATTAGATTTGGATGGTTGAAAGGACCCTGAAGTAGAAGGTCTTGCCTCAGCGGCAGAGTCCATGGTGGAAGGGATGACATGTCCACCAGATCTGCCTACCAAGTCCTGCGTGGACATGCAGGTGCTATCAAAATCACCGAAGCTCTCTCCTGCTTGATCTTGGCAATCAGACGAGGGAGCAGAGGAAACGGTGGAAACACATAAGCCAGGTTGAAGGACCAAGGCGCTGCTAGAGCATCTATCAGCGCTGCCTTGGGATCCCTGGACCTGGATCCGTAACAAGGAAGCTTGGCGTTCTGACGAGACGCCATGAGATCCAGATCTGGTTTGCCCCAAAGTTGAATCAACTGTGCAAACACCTCCGAATGGAGTTCCCACTCCCCCGGATGAAAAGTCTGCCGACTTAGAAAATCCGCCTCCCAGTTCTCTACTCCTGGGATATGGATAGCTGATAGATGGCAAGAGTGAACCTCTGCCCGTAGAATTATTCTTGAAACCTCCAACATTGCTAGGGAACTCCTTGTTCCCCCTTGATGGTTGATGTAGGCTACAGTCGTGATATTGTCCGACTGAAATCTGATGAACCTGACCGCAGCAAGCTGAGGCCAAGCCTGAAGAGCATTGAATATCGCTCTTAATTTCAGAATGTTTATTGGAAGGAGTGCCTCCTCCTGAGTCCACAAGCCCTGAGCCTTCAGGGAGTTCCAGACTGCACCATAGCCCAAAAGGCTGGCATCTGTCATTACTATTGTCCAATCTGGCCTGCGGAAGGTCATACTCTTGGACAGATGGACCCGAGATAGCCACCAGATAAGAGAATCCCTGGTCTCTTGATCCAGATTTAGTAGAGGGGACAAATCTGTGTAATCCCCATTCCACTGACTGAGCATGCAGAGTTGCAGTGGTCTGAGATGTAGGCGGGCAAACGGCACTATGTCCATTGCCACTACTATTAAGCCGATTACTTCCATACACTGAGCCACTGAAGGGCGAGAAGTAGAATAAAGAACACAGCAGGAATTTAGAAGTTTTGACAACCTGGCCTCTGTCAGGTAAATCTTCATTTCTACAGAATCTATCAGAGTTCCTAGGAAGGAAACTCTTGTGAGAGGGGATAGAGAACTCTTTTCTTCATTCATTTTCCACCCATGAGACCTCAGGAATGCCAGAACAATGTCCGTATGGGACCTGGCAATTTGAAAATTTGACGCCTGTATCAGAATGTCATCTAGGTAAGGGGCTACTGCTATACCCCGCGGCCTTAGGACCGCTAGGAGTGACCCTAGAACCTTCATAAAGATTCTTGGTGCCGTAGCTATCCCAAAGGGAAGAGCCACAAACTGGTAATGCCCGTCTAGGAAGGCGAACCTGAGAAACCGATGATGATCTCTGTGTATCGGAATGTGAAGATAAGCATCCTTTAAGTCCACGGTAGTCATATATTGACCCTCCTGGATCATAGGTAGGATGGTTCGAATAGTCTCCATCTTGAAGGATGGGACCCTGAGAAATTTGTTTAGAATCTTGAGATCTATGATTGGTCTGAAGGTTCCCTCTTTCTTGGGAACTACAAACAGATTTGAATAGAAGCCTTGCCCCTGTTCCTCCTTTGGAAATGGGTGGATCACTCCCATAACTAGGAGGTCTTGAACACAATGTAAGAATGCCTCTCTCTTTATCTGGTTTGCAGATAATTGTGAGAGATGAAATCTCCCTTTTGGGGAAGAAGCTTTGAAGTCCCTGGGACACAATTTCCAATGCCCAGGGATCCTGGACATCTCTTGCCCAAGCCCGTTTCCGGATCGGGGGCTGATCTTTCATGCTATCTTAGAGGCAGCAGCAGGTTTTTGGCCTGCTTTCCTTTGTTCCAAGCCTGGTTAGGTCTCCAGACCGGCTTGGACAGGGCAAAATTTCCCTCTTGTTTTGTATTAGAGGAAGTTGAAGCTGCGCCACTCTTGAAGTTTCGAAAGGAACGAAAATTAGTCTGTTTGGTCCTTAATTTGTTGGACCTATCCTGAGGAAGGGCGTGACCTTTTCCTCCAGTAATATCAGAAATGATCTCCTTCAGTCCAGGCCCCAATAGGGTCTGCCCCTTGAAGGGAATGTTGAGAAGCTTAGACTTTGAAGTAACGTCAGCTGACCAGGATTTAAGCCATAGCGCCCTACGCGCCTGAATAGCAAAGCCGTTAGCTTGGTTAAATGAACAACGGCGTCAGAAACAAATGAATTGGCTAGCTTAAGAGCTTTAAGTTTGTCAAGGATATCATCCAATGGGGTTTCTACCTGTAGAGCCTCTTCTAGAGACTCAAACGAGAAGGCCGCAGCAGCAGTGACAGGGGCAATGCATGCAAGGGGCTGGAGAATAAAACCTTGTTGAATAAAAATTTTCTTAAGGTGACCCTCTAATTTTTTGTCCATTGGATCTACAAAAGCACAACTGTCCTCGACAGGGATAGTTGTACGCTTCGCTAGAGTAGAGACTGCTCCCTCCACCTTAGGGACCGTTTGCCACAAGTCCCATGTAGCGGCATCTATAGGAAACATCTTTTTAAAAACAGGAGGGGGAGAGAACGGTACACCTGGTCTATCCCATTCCTTAGTAATAATCTCTGAAAACCTCTTAGGTATTGGAAAAACATCAGTGTAAACAGGCACTGCATAGTATTTATCCAATTTACACAATTTCTCTGGGACTACAATGGCGTCACAGTCATCCAGAGTTGCTAAAACCTCCCTGAGCAACACGTGGAGGTGTTCAAGCTTAAATTTAAATGTAGACATATCAGAATCAGGTTGAAGTGTCTTCCCTGAGTCAGAAAAATCACCCACAGATAGAAGCTCTCCTGCTTTGGCTTCTGCACATTGTGAGGGTACATCAGACATAGCTACTAAAGTGTCAGAGAGCTCTGTATTTGTTCTAGCCCCAGAGCTGTCTCGCTTTCCTTGGCAGTTTGGACAATACCTCTGTAAGGGTATGATTCATAACTGCCGCCATGTCTTGTAAAGTATACGCAATGGGCGTGCTAGATGTACTTGGCGCCTCTTGAGCGGGAGTTATAGGCTCTGACACGTGGGCAGAGTTAGTCGGCATAACTTCCCCCTTGTCAATATCCTCTGGTGATAAATCTTTTAAAGCCAGAATATGGTCTTTATAACTTATAGTAAGATCAGTGCATTTGGTACACATTCTAAGAGGGGGTTCCACAATGGTTTCTAAACATAATGAACAAGGAGTTTCCTCTATGTCAGACATGTTTAACAGACTAGTAATGAGACCAGCAAGCTTGGAAAACACTTTAATTAATGTGAAAAAGCAGAATATAAAAAACGGTACTGTGCCTTTTAGGGAAAAAAACAAACACAAAAACTGCAAAACAGTGAAAAAAAGCAGTTAACTCTACGAAATTTTTACAGTGTGTATAATAGACTAAAATAGCATTGCACCCACTTGCAAATGGATGATTAACCCCTCAGGCTAAAAAACGAAGCAGAAAAAATGGTAAAAACCGTTATAACAGTCACAAGCAAAATGCCACAGCTCTACTGTGGCTCCTACCTTCCCATAAAACGACTTTTGTATGCACAAAAACCCTTTACAGAGGTCCAATATGTCAGGGGACTCCTTCAGGGAAGCTGGATGTCTCAGAATGTAAAAACTACTGCGCAATTAGAGCGCGAAAATAGGCCCCTCCCACCATGCACTCAAAGTGAAAGGGCCATAAATAACTACTCCTAGGAGAAATCTAGTCAGCCATGTGGAAAACTAGGCCCCAAATAAAGATTTATCACCCTTAGTAAAAAACGTTCTTTATATATCATGCAAACGTTTCACATACTAAGCCATAAGAGCAAGTAACATGAATATTACCCTTAACTGCAAGCATGATGCCAGTCGTTTTTTAAATCACTGCAATCAGGCTTACCTTAAATATATCAGGCACTGTCAGCATTTTCTAGACCTTATCTCTCTAGAAAAAAATAAACTGAACATACCTCAGAGCAGTTAATTCTGCAGGCCGTTCCCCCAAGTTTTCCCATACTCTTCAGTTATGTGTGAGAACAGCAGTGGACCTTAGTTACAACCTGCTAAGATCATCAAAAACCTCAGGCAAAACTCTTCTTCTAATTTCTGCCTGAGGTAAAAACAGTACAACGCCGGTACCGTTTAAAAATAACAAACTTTTGATTGAAGATAAACTACACTAATTCACCACATCTCTCTTGATACTTCCTTTCTTGTCGAGAGCTACAAGAGAATGACTGGAGGTGGCAGTTAGGGGAGGAGCTATATAGACAGCTCTGCTGTGGGTGATCCTCTTGCAGCTTCCTGTTGGGAAGGAGAATATCCCACAAGTAATGGATGAATCCGTGGACTGGATACACCTTACAAGAGAAAAAGGGATTATCTACCTTTTTAAACAACAAAAATTCTGGTGTTTACTGTCCCTTTAATGTGAGTTAGCTAAACAAATTATAACTTAATTTAGTTGCAGAAATTTCCAGAAAATCATTCAAATTAAACATTCTTTATTGTTCCACATTTTGCATCAATTCATCTTCCTAAAACATGAAAATAAGTATTCTATACCTATGTTATTCATTAAAAAATACTAATCAGATTTTGTCTTTGACACATATTAATATATTCAGAAAATGAGTTTGGAATAGCATCTTACTTAATATCTTACTTCAAAAATATTAGCTACATTTAACAACACAAAATTCTGATTTCACAGAGGGGTGACAACTCATTTTAACAATTTCTGCATGCTCCTATCTATTCCCAAACTTCCTTAACCTGGCGGGGAAAAAACACCTTAAACCAATTAAAACACCAAAAATCATCCTTTATAGAATTTCAGAACATGACAAATATAATTACCTGGATTACATGTATTTTGTATTAGCTTAGAGAAACAGGTATCTATGAGTTTTGTTCTCAACAATATAACAAGATAAAGTGAGTGATTGCCACCTGGTAATTGTTATTACTAGGGTCATGTATTGACTGCTGTAAAGATTTGAAACACCTTATATGAATAATGCCTCCGCTCTTTGAAATTCTAATTCTTATAAAACAGTTATATGGTGATGAAACACCATGGGCTATGATTACGGCGTGTCTGCCGAAACGCGTAAGCCAAGTGCTGCGCTCACTCTGCATGCTTATGTTTTTAAGAAGAAAAATAAAGTTTCCTGTTTTAATTCATCTGGCGTGGATCGCAACTTCTTTGTGATGTTTTATGTGCAGTTTCCAGAGATCCGACGCCAATGATCAGCTGTGCACTTCAGTTCTACTGGAGAACCAATCCGGAAGTGCCGGGCCACCTGTGGAGCGCTTGAGGCTGGAGACGCCGAAAGAGGCAGAGGAGACCGAGGACTGGATTGCTCTCACGGATGGTGATGGTCCCCTCGTTCGTTTAAACCGGAAAGTCGGAGGTGGTAGGGTAAGAGTGCACGATCCAAGTGCCAACCCCTTGTTTTTATCACAAGTTGAGAGTCACAATTTCCTGTTCGTTTAAGAATCTGGGAGAGACTTGCAGTTATGGTTTTACTCTAGTGGAATGGCAATTGTCATGTTTTGTAATGCTGTAATGGGTATACAGAATTGACTCGCACTCTACACGTTCTTGGTTTATTACATGTGTATATTTATTTAGATATATTAGGTTCCTTGTGTTTGTCTCACATACTGGTATCACTGAATATTGGTGGGCGCCCCCTAGTTTGTTACAGTGCGCCGTTGGTACTCCATCTGGTGCACTTACATGGTTTTAAATAAGGTGTCCCTCTATGCATTGTGAATGCAACAGAGGATGATACCCACCCTTTAATATTTTTCCATATGCTTACACTTCTATCTGGTGATTACTGTTACCATGGATATCACCTGATAGCCAAATAGGTATGTGGTCACTCATTTTAAAGAGGATTCTCTTCACTATCAAAAGAGCGGTCACATGCTTCATTTTACTGCTTATATATGGATGTAAGGGGTCCTTTTGGAGCCCAAAGCAGTCTAAAAGTCAATTAGTAAACATGTGATTGTCATTCATGTATCAATTACCTACTAACTAAAAAGGTCAATAGACCCCTAATTTGAAAATAAAATAATTTACTCTTTCATTTGAGAGGTGTAGTGGCAGACATATCCGTCACAAGTCCCTCCACAGTTCAAGGAGTTACAATCCACCACTCTGTGAACCTATATTTAGAATTTCATTGAATTGTTTAATTATTGAACAGGTACTAACTGTTGTTGTTCTAGAACATATTTTGCTTCAGAAAAGATCACCTAGGCTATATTAAATGGTACATTGTCTCAATAAATAAAACTTAAAGGGAAAGACTTGCAGTTATGGTTTTACTCTAGTGGAATGGCAATTGTCATGTTTTGTAATGCTGTAATGGGTATACAGAATTGACTCGCACTCTACACGTTCTTGGTTTATTACATGTGTATATTTATTTAGATATATTAGGTTCCTTGTGTTTGTCTCACATACTGGTATCACTGAATATTGGTGGGCGCCCCCTAGTTTGTTACAGTGCGCCGTTGGTACTCCATCTGGTGCACTTACATGGTTTTAAATAAGGTGTCCCTCTATGCATTGTGAATGCAACAGAGGATGATACCCACCCTTTAATATTTTTCCATATGCTTACACTTCTATCTGGTGATTACTGTTACCATGGATATCACCTGATAGCCAAATAGGTATGTGGTCACTCATTTTAAAGAGGATTCTCTTCACTATCAAAAGAGCGGTCACATGCTTCATTTTACTGCTTATATATGGATGTAAGGGGTCCTTTTGGAGCCCAAAGCAGTCTAAAAGTCAATTAGTAAACATGTGATTGTCATTCATGTATCAATTACCTACTAACTAAAAAGGTCAATAGACCCCTAATTTGAAAATAAAATAATTTACTCTTTCATTTGAGAGGTGTAGTGGCAGACATATCCGTCACAAGTCCCTCCACAGTTCAAGGAGTTACAATCCACCACTCTGTGAACCTATATTTAGAATTTCATTGAATTGTTTAATTATTGAACAGGTACTAACTGTTGTTGTTCTAGAACATATTTTGCTTCAGAAAAGATCACCTAGGCTATATTAAATGGTACATTGTCTCAATAAATAAAACTTAAAGGGAAAGACTGTATAACCATGATATGTATAGTTTAAAGTAGAGGAGGGAGATAGATGATACAAACATTCAAGTGTATTAAAGGGACACTGAACCCATTTTTTTTCCTTTCATTATTCAGATAGAGCATGACATTTTAAGCTACTTTCCAATTTACTCCTATTATCAATTTTTCTTTGTTCTCTTGCTATCTTTATTTTAAAAGCAGGAATGTAAATCTTAGCAGCCAGCCCATTTTAGGTTTAGCTCCATGGGTAGTGCTTGCTTATTGGAGGCTTACATTTACCCACCAATAAGCAAACATAACCCAGGTTCTCAACCAAAAATGGTCCGGCTCCTATGCATCACATTCCTACTTTTTAAATAAAGATAGCAAGAGAACAAATAAAAATTGATAATAGGAGTAAATTAGAAAGTTGCTTAAAATTGCATGCTCTATCTGAATCATGAAAGAAAAAATTTAGGTTTAGTGTGTTTTTAAGCAAAGAAATCAAAGATATGCAGAAAATCTCATGACAGTGTAAATACTCTTTCAAGGGTGTGAACACAAGAGTATTGATAGATGATTTGGATGTGTGGGAAAGCACTGTCAGGTAGTGCTGTAAAGGCAGGCTGGGTATTGTAGTCACCAGCTGACTAGACTTGTTTGGTTTCCCAGGATGGTATGCTGTGATTCCTAGGCATACCGAGGAAACAGCTTGAAGTTGAGAAACGCGTTGCAAATTTTAATCTGTTTTTATTGTTATACTTTGTGTTTTATTATTAAATTGATTCTAGTAGTATCTGCCTTGTACTACTTTGGTTTCTACATTGCTATTTTAAACATTGGGACCTAGGAATCACAGCATACCATCCTGGGAGACCAAACAAGTCTAGTCAGCTGGTGACAATAGTACCCAGCATTCCTTTACAGCGCTACCTGACAGTGCTTTCCCACATATCCAAATCATCTATCAATACTCTGTTGTTCCCACCCTTGGAAGAATTTTCCTTGAACAGTCAGCTGGAGACTGAGAGGCCCAGTTTGCTTTATTTGCACTCACAAATAGTTCAATACTTGTGTGAGTATTTACACATCAGATTTTCTGCATATCTTTGATTTTTACACCATGAGGCACTCTTCTTTGTTTTCCCCAAGGGATCATTATATCTTGTTGGAGGTAGTAAGAGGGTTGTACTGTGAGGAGGTTAGTGTGTGTGGAATTTAGAATGCAGGAATCTGCACTAGCCAATCACGGATGGCTACACGCGATTGGCTGATGAGACTCGTCAATCAAAATAACCACTATTGATTGGTCAATAACCTCTTTTAAGGAAACCCCGGGTGATGATCGGGTTAGCCTTTGAAAAAGCTGATGCGAAACGCGCGTTAGGCCGTTCGCACTGCATCTCTCTGTTGAAAATATGTTTTAACTATAGTTTATGGGGGATAATTTATATTTACAAGTGGAGTAATTTTGGCTAATTGTTGGTCCATTTTGGACACCTACTTATGTCTAATTGTGCAGCCGAGCGGATAACAGGGGAATGTGGAAACCGATAATTTAGGATCACATAACATAGGCAATAGATGAGCTGGTTACCATTACAGCGTTTCCCACATTTCACCCCTGCAGTCAGCTGCGGTTCACGTTTATAGCAATCATATTTAAACTTTATTTAATCCTCCTACTCTATTTAAATTGTGGTATTAAGGAGATTACTCTAAACCAGAGAGCATACAGTGCTATTTCTTTTTATACTATAAATGTTTTGTTTCTTTTTTCTTTTATAGTACTATTGTAAAATTCTTTTTTTGAGCTACATATGATAAGTGTATTCCCAGTGGTATGGTCCACAACACTTGAAATATTTTATTCTTTGAATATAATAAATGTTACGTTTTAATTCAATCCATACTACACACAATGCCATCACCCACCTTATATGAATGAGATAATAATCCACCCGTGTGCCAAATTAATGCTTCTGTCCTTTCTCTCTTATAAATTATCGATACAAAGAACAACAAAAGTATTTTTAAAAGCTTTACCGAACGATAAGCAAAAGAACAGCTAGTAGTTCAGATTGAAGATCACAGAAGCAGCAAGTTTGAACATATGGCCAATGCAGAACACAAGAGTCCAATACAAGGCTCAGAATACTTTAAGTAGTTTGCAGTAACAAAGCACAATAGGCACTGGTGCTTTAATTGAACTGTTAAGGGTAACACTTTCACAGAATACCTGGTAGGAACAGCAGGCAAAGTTGGTTTGAGGAAGGCTGTCACTGGTATTGTAGACCCAGGTTTCTCAGCAAGCACAGGATACCCATCAGGTACTGTTGGTGAGACTGTTATGGGATACCAGATAGGTACAGCTTCAGGAACAAGGTGAGCATACACAGGTATCAGGTTAGTCTGCTTGGCTTTCAGGAAACAGGTGAGCATACGCAGGTGCAAGGTAAGTACAGTATGCTTGGTCTCTGGAACAAGGTGAGCAAACACAGGTAAGTATGCGTAAGTCTGGAGGAAGGTGAGCATATGCAGGTACAAGGTAAGTATGCTTGGTCTCTGGAAAAAGGTGAGCATAAACAGGTATCAGGTAATTATCTGTGGTGTCTGTAGCAAGGTGAGCATACGCAGGTACAAGATAAGTAACCTCGATCTTTGGAACAAGGTAAGCATACACATTTATTTTAAATTATCTCAAAATAGGCTGAAATATAATAGCATAATAGCCCCATTAGAGGAAATAATATATATGTTTACATTTGGGCATATTATAGACTATAAGGCTTCATTTAAAAGCCAACTAGAGTTTATGATATCGAGTAATTTGCCTTAAGATATGTCACTAACGACTGATATTACTGATGGGACCTTTATCATTTATTATTATTATTACTAATTATATGGCAAGTTCACAGTTTATTGAAATTGTTTCTCTTTCAGTATCACATATTTGTAAATATTGTACTTAATGTGTTTGCAAGATCTATTCTAATTTGATGTCACTAATGAGGAATTATCAGTATCAACCAATTATATCTATGTATACACTATTGGCTAGATTACGAGTCTTGCGTTAGCCTTAAAAAGCAGCGCTGAGAGGTCCCAACGCTGCTTTTTTCCTAACGCTAGTATTATGAGCCAGGCAGGTACAGGCTCACCGCTCACTTTTCTTCCGCGACTTGAGCTTACCGCAAATCCCCTTACGTCAATTGCGTATCCTATCTTTTCAATGGGACTTGCATAACGCCGGTATTACGAGTCTTGGAAGAAGTGAGCATTTAAAAGTCAGTAGTTAAGAGTTTTATGGGCTAACGCTGTGACATAAACCTCTTAACTAAAGTGCTAAAAAGTACACTAACACCCATAAACTACCTATTTACCCCTAAACCAAGCCCCCCCCCCCCCATCAGAAACACTTTAATAAAGTTTTTAACCCCTAATCTGCCGACCGGACATCGCCACCACTGTAATAAATATATTAACCCCAAGACCACCGCAAACACTAGTTAAATTTTATTAACCCCTAATCTGCCTTCCCTAACATCGCCGACAACTATCTACATTTATTAACCCCTAATCTGCCGCCCCCAACATCGCCGCTACTATATTACATTTATTAACCCCTAAACCTAAGTCTAACCCTGTCTAACTCCCCTAACTTAAATATAATTGAAATAACTGAAATAAAATTACTACAATTAAATAAATTAATCCTATTTAAAACTAAATACTTACCTGTAAAATAAACCCTAAGCTAGCTACAATATAACTAATAGTTACATTTGTATCTAGCTTAGGGTTTATATTTATTTTACAGGCAACTTTGTATTTATTTTCACTAGGTACAATAGTTATTAAATAGTTATTAACTATTTACTAGCTACCTAGTTAAAATAAGTACAAATTTACCTGTAAAATAGGTAGGGTGATCTTCAAGGGGGTAGTGTTAGGTTTTATTAAGGGGGGTTGGGTGGGTTTTAGAGTAGGGTTGGGTGTGTGGGTGGTGGGTTTTAATGTGGGGGGTATTGTATTTTTTTACAGGTAAAAGAGCTGATTACTTTGGGGCAATGCCCCGCAAAAAGCCCTTTTAAGGGCTATTTGTAATTTAGTATAGGGTAGGGAATTTTATTGTTTTGGGGGGCTTTTTTATTTTGTTAGGGGGATTAGAGTAGGTGTAATTAGTTTAAAAAAATTGTAAATATTTTTTTATTTTCTGTAATTTAGTGTTTGTTTTTTTGTACTTTAGTTTATTTTATTTTATTGTATTTAATTGTAGGTAATTTAGTAAATTAATTTAATGATAGTGTAGTGTTAGGTGTAATTGTAACTTAGGTTAGGATTTATTTTACAGGTAAATTTGTACTTATTTTAACTAGGTAGTTATTAAATAGTTAATAACTATTTAATAACTATTGTACCTAGTTAAAATAAATACAAACTTGCCTGTAAAATAAAAATAAATCCTAAAATAGCTACAATGTAACTATTAGTTATATTGTAGCTATCATAGTTTTTTTTTATAGGTAAGTATTTAGTTTTAAATAGGATTAATTTATTTAATTGTAGTTATTTTATTTAGATTAATTTAAATTATATTTAAATTAGGGGGGTGTTAGGGTTAGGGCTTAATAACTTTATTATAGTGGCGGCGACGTTGGCGGCAGCAGATTAGGGGTTAATACATTTAATACAGGTGCAGCGACGTGGGGGGCAGATTAGGGGTTAATAAATATAATGTAGGGTTCGGCCATGTTGGGGGCGGCAGATTAGGGGTTAATACATATAATGTAGGTGGCGGCGGTGTCCGGAGCGCAGAGTAGGGGTTAATAATTATAATGTAGGTGGCGACGATGCCGGGGACGGCAGTTTACGGGTTAATAAGTGTAAGATTAGGAGTGTTTAGACTCGGGGTTCATGTTAGGGTGTTAGGTGTAGACATAAAATTCCTTTCCCCATAGGAATCAATGGGGCTGCGTTAGAAGCTGAACGCTGCTTTTTTGCAGGTGTTAGGTTTTTTTTCAGCCGGCTTAGCCCCATTGTTTCCTAAGGGGAAATCGTGCACGAGCACGTTTAGTCAGCTTACCACTACCGTAAGCAACGCTGGTATTGAGGTGAGATGTGGAGCTAAATTTTGCTCTACGCTCACCTTTTTGCGGCTAACGCCGGGTTTAAAAAAACCTGTAATACCAGCGTTGTTTTAAGGGAGCGTTAGCAACGCACCCCTGTTACCGCAAAACTCGTAATCTCTGTATATATGAGCTAGAGTTGAAGTAAACTAATCATGTCTATGACTAAGGCAGGAGCAGCCGAAACGCATACAACAGATTGGTGCTTTGTCTGACAATTCTGCTTCTGGTGAAGTTTTATTACTGGTGTTTATTTTTGCTAAATAAAGGAGTACTTTTAAAAGGTTCGTTGGTTCTCTGTTTCTTTTGGCTATTTAACTATTCAGCTGGAGCCTCGGCACTCATATTTACTGAAATCTAGCCATTCTGCAATATTGGAACCTTAGCTCGCACCGATTGGATAGCAGGGCGAGTGTGTGATGTCAGCAACATGTGCCGAGTGAGACACAGACTATGGTCGTAACTGGAGTGAGTCGAGAATGTAAACTGATTGGAACAAGACCGTATATACCGGAGTCCAGTGATGACACAGCTCACGGTGACAACCAGGTGAGAGATCCATTTTCCTCGAGGAGGATTATTCTCTAATGTATATACCCAATTCCTTATGTTTTGCTGCCATTAGTATCTCATTACTTGGGGGAGTTTGTAGTCTCTAAGAAATGGTTTAACTAAGCCTCTGAATGAAGTTAGCAGTACATGCCTAGAGCAAGAGCTTGGGAACTTTGTGTATGGTAAGCATACACAGGTATCAGTTAAGTATGCATGGTGTCTGGAGCAAGGTGAGCATACGCAGGTACAAGGTAAGTATGCTTGGTCCCTGGAACAAGGAGAGCATACGCAGGTACAAAGTAATTTTGCTTGGTCTCTGGAGCAAGGCGAGCAAATGCAGGTACAAAGTAAGTATGCTTAGTCTCAGGAGCAAGGTGAGCATACACAGGTAGCAGGTAAATATATTTAGACTCTGGAACCAGGAACAAGGTAGGTAAGGTAATAACTTAGCCCAGAGTGATGGGCTGAGTGAAATTTTATAGGTTGGAGTTTGTGTAATTGAGGTGCGGCCAATTTAAATCTAGGCAGCACGTGGCTGTGCGGGCCTAGAGAGCTGCAGCTGAAGCAAGGTCAGAGTCTTAGCATCCCACATGGGGATGGAAGACACTGTCAGCATTTGCCGAGACCTCCCAGTCTGGCCCAGGCAAGTACCCTCACATGTATATTCATTTATTGAAAGGCTATTTGATTCATAGAGATGGTACGGATAAATATTTTAGGGGAATTCAAAAATGGCCATCATATTCATAAGTCTATTCTAAGAATTATTGAAGCTTATACTTAAGAATTAAACATGGGTAAACTTAGTGGGCTTCATTTACCAAGCAATGATTGCTGGTTCGGGGGCCCGTCGTTTCAGGCTTGTCTGAAACAATAGTTAAGTAGCAGCCTAAAAGTTAACCTGTGTGCCACCTAAAAGGTAGGGGATTGAAATCATTCTGATCTGATCAGAATGATCGATGGCCCCTGCTAGCGGACGATTGGCCACCAGCGAGCAGGGGGCGTCATTGCACAAGTATTGCTGGTGGAATGCTTGTGCAATGTTAAATGCAGATAACGTATGCTGTTCTCTCGCAACAAGGTCTGAAGGACATTATTTTTGACCAACCTATGATAAATAAAGCCCAGTGGATCTTCAAATTCTTATCTGCTCAGAAAATATATGTTTCTATATAATTTATGCACAGCAAGAAGCACCTCATCTAAATTGGGCACTCACCACCCAGACACAAGCGCCTGTAGGAAACACCCAAGCAAACCCGATTGTCAGCTGCAATGCCAGCTATAATGCATTTAATCCACCACACTTATTAGAAACACTAGCCAACAACACAGCAAATGATCAGTCTGAGCATGATGGGATATTATAGCTACCCAGCTGACCTGACAACAGCAAGAGCTTCTCCTCTCAAAGTTTTATGTTTCCTCTGGAGCAATCAGAACTGGATCAGAGTCAAATCCAATACATTTACCGTTCTTCAAATGTATGCCTTGTGCACTGGTGTTTGTTTTAGTGTTTTGTTTAATATGGAAATTGTGTTGAAACCTGTACCTGTGGAACTTAAGTGCCGTTTCTATCTAAGCCGCTATAATCATTTTTGAACTTGTGACTTTGTATACTGAAAAATTATCCTTTTCTGCAGTTTTTTTATATTCCCTCCTCTCCCTTCCATTTCCTGTTCTGTAGTATAGTGAGCACACAGAGCCATTGGGCAACAATTTTCATTGGGAGACCAGCATATGCTAGCGAGCATGTGTCAGTCCAGTCAGGCCGTGCGGCAACGCTCAAGATTGGGCAACAGCAGCAAACGTAACTTGAGGAAAAAAGGACTCCATCGACGGAAGCAGGCAGGGGTTTGAAACCTAAATAATAGTAAAAAATATATTTTTAAAAATGATGTAATAATTTTACATAGAAGAAAAAAATTATACATATCACATACCAAAACTGCCATAATAAGCAATTAATCTAACTTTGCTATCACTTTAAATAGATCTTGGGGGGGGGGTCACTTACTATAATTTTGCTAGAGTTATTTGTACTATAAAGTTTATTTTAAATGTGATTCGTGAACATTAATCCAATAGTCTATATCATTTTTTTTATTATTATTGGCAAAAGCGACTACACCTTCCCTCTATTGTGTGAGATTATCTGCATCCATTAATAAATATACTTATATGTGCACAGCAATGCAGGGTAAGCACACAAAGTTCACTTAGTATGTAGGATGCACGTAAAGGGAATCACTGCTTCCCCTTACTTGTATAGACGTTGAAAATCAATTCCACAGCACTGCATACATTCTTAATAAAATTCTTCTTCTTTATTTATATACATATTTAAAAAACATCTTGCAATGTTTTGGCCTAACCAGCCTTAATCATACATTTGTTACAAACTCACCTATACCTACATTATATAGGCCTATATAATCTAGGTATAGATGAGTTTGTAACATATGCATAATAAATATTTTAGCAGCCTTAAAAAAAATTGATGCTTTATAAATGTAAGATATAAATATATTACAAAGCAAGTGGCCGTGTATATCTGGTGTTTCTATATGAAAATACTAAAGCAGCTGTTCAGTATAAACATTTTTTCCATGATCTTGTTTGAAAGGTTTTTATTAGACCTATAACCTCAGTTAGTAAATAATAGGCTTTAAACTGAGTTAATTAAATCCAAGAATATCAAGCTTGCTGTGCGCACCTGTGACAAGTCATAGTATGTGCTCTCCCGCACCAAATGTACTAAATAGGAGCTGGATTAATGATCTTTTACAGTGTATCCCACTGCGCATCGTATGGTCAGATAAGTGGTCCATCTTTGCGTTTAAGACAGCTGTATTCATTCATCTACTGAGATAACAATTTTCACACAATGCAAAATATCTACCTGCTATGTTCACTGAGCTGCTTTAGTAACCACAGATAATGCAAAATCTTCCAGTTACTTTAAAACAAACTGAACCACTGTATATTCACTGATGTGTATAATAAATTATTATGCCCAAGTTTTAAAGATGTATATATGACACCATTCAGGACAACTAATTATTTGTAAGACTTAAATCTTGAAGGGACATTGTATTTATGTTTAAATAATTTTTATTAAAGTTTTTACACAGTTTATAGATATCTTTGGCGTCCATATTTTGCATATTACATATTCCAACAGATAAATTATGGAACAAAAATTATTTTTTTCCCAAAATAAAACATTTTCCAAGCATGTAGATCTTAGAAAGTCATAATCTTAACAGTAGTGCTTAGGAAATGTGATGCATTATAAGAAATATGTTGTCACCAACATGGGTACCTTATATAGAAAGAAAGGAAGGGAAAAAACATCTCCCTTCAAACAGTAGTAGGTATATAGAGTCGGTGACTCCCAACAATTGTGTGGGGGGTGGGACAATTGGGTGGAAAGTGAAAACACATTGAGTGCAACAAAGTCTGTTTTTCAGTATCAAGGTTTGCAGTGCCCGACTAAAGCTGGTCTAGAGCAGTGACGTGCGGTGAGTTCAGAGGCTGGTGAGGCACTGGCGATGATACACTGGAGAAACACATATATGAACGCAACAGAAGCAGCTTAAATTTGCGATTAAATTCACAGGTTGCAGGTCCAATTTACTGCTATTAATACATTTGCTTCATTCTCTTGGTATCCTTTGTTGAAGGATATGCAGCAATGAACTACTGGGTGCTAACTTAACATAACAAGAGGCATATATGTGCAGCCACCAATCAGCAGCTAGCTCCAAGCAGCTAGCTCAAAGTAATTGCTTCTCCTGAGCCTACCTTGGTATGCTTTTCAAAGAATACCAAAAGAAAAAATCCAATAAGATAACATAAGTAAAATATAACAGCTAATCTGTGCTTTGTTTCTCAGACAACAAGGTTAGCCACTGTCATAAAGTTAGTATAAAGAGTTTTGCAGCTGCTATCTACTAAAGCCAATTAGGGACTGATATGTAGCAGGATTAGCCTTCAGAAGTAAGCAAGGTGAATTCCATGTTCTAATAATTAGAAATTGCTCAACTTTCAGTGCTAAATTACATGAGAAAGGGGGCAGAATAAATAATGAAAATATATTGCAAAATTGTTTCATTATTCATAACTAGGAAGTAAAGCTTTTGTGTAGCTATGAAGAATGCTGGAAACAGTGTTAATCAAAATAAGCATGTTAAAATGAGAAATGCTTTAGTTAGGTACTTATAGTAATAGATTCCACTTTGTGCAGAGACTTTCACATAACATTGAGAAGAATAGAAGCTATAGATCTACATGTTATTTTATAGTAAAATAACAAATGTATGAAGTACTATAGCTTCTATTCTTCTCAATATCATTTAATGCCAGTAAACAATCTGTTTGGCCTGTCTTGGGAATTATTAACCTACAAATTAGGGAATTTGTACAGTATTGCAAGTAAAATTTTACTTTTAGTTACTGTACACATTCTCACATTTGTAGGTTAAGAACACGCAATCTCATACAGGTGCACACACAGTCTCATACAGGTGCACACACACTCTCATACAGGTGCACACACACACACTCATACAGATGCACACACACACATACACACTCTCATACAGATGCACACACACACACTCATACAGGTGCACACACACTCATACAGATGCACATACACTCTCATACAGATGTACACACATACACACTCTCATACAGATGCACACACACCCTCATACAGGTGCACACACACACTCATACAGTTGCGCACACACACTCTCATACAGATGCACACACACACTCTCATACAGATGCACACACTCATACACACACATAAAGATGCACACACACTCTCATACAGATGCACACACACACTCATACAGATGCACACACACACTCATACAGATGCACACACACTCTCATACAGATGCACACACACTCTCATACAGATGCACACACACACACTCATACAGATGTACACACACTCTCATACAGATGCACACACACACTCATACAGTTGCGCACACAAACTCTCATACAGATGCACACACACACTCTCATACAGATGCACACACACTCTCATACAGATGCACACACACTATCATACAGATGCACACACACTGTAATACAGATGTACACACACACACTCATACAGATGCACACACACTCTCATACAGATGCACACACACACTCATACAGTTGCGCACACACACACTCATACAGTTGCGCACACACACTCTCATACAGATGCACACACACACTCTCATACAGATGCACACACTCATACACACACATAAAGATGCACACACACACTCATACAGATGCACACACACACTCATACAGATGCACACACACTCTCATACAGATGCACACACACTCTCATACAGATGCACACACACACACTCATACAGATGTACACACACTCTCATACAGATGCACACACACACTCATACAGTTGCGCACACACACTCTCATACAGATGCACACACACACTCTCATACAGATGCACACACACTCTCATACAGATGCACACACACTATCATACAGATGCACACACACTGTAATACAGATGTACACACACACACTCATACAGATGCACACACACTCTCATACAGATGCACACACACACTCATACAGAGGCACACACACACTCTCATACAGATGCACACACACACACACACACTCATACAGATACACACACACATACAGATGCACACACACTCACATACAGATGCACACACACTCATACAGATGCACACACACTGTCATACAGATGCACACACACACTCATACAGATGCACACACACACTCATACAGATGCACACACACACTCTCATACAGATGCACTGTGCATCTGTATGAGAGTGTGTGTGTGCATCTGTATGAGTGTGTGTGTGCATCTGTATGAGAGTGTGTGTGTGTGCATCTGTATGAGTGTGTGTGTGCATCTGTATGAGAGTGTGTGTGCATCTTTATGTGTGTGTATGAGTGTATGAGAAATGCTTAAGTTAGGTACTTATAGTAATGGATTCCACTTTGTGCAGAGACTTTTCACATAACATTGAGAAGAATAGAAGCTATAGATCTACATGTTATTTTATAGTAAAATAACAAATGTATGAAGTACTATAGCTTCTATTCTTCTCAATATCATTTAATGCCAGTAAACAATCTGTTTGGCCAGTCTTGGGAATTATTAACCTACAAATTAGGGAATTTGTACAGTATTGCAAGTAAAATTTTACTTTTAGTTACTGTACACATTCTCACATTTCTAGGTTAAGAACACGCAATCTCATACAGGTGCACACGCAGTCTCATACAGGTGCACACACACACACTCATACAGGTGCACACACACACACTCATACAGATGCACACACATACACACTCTCATACAGATGCACACACACACTCATACAGGTGCACACACACTCATACAGATGCACATACACTCTCATACAGATGTACACACATACACACTCTCATACAGATGCACACACACCCTCATACAGGTGCACACACACTCATACAGATGCACGCACACACACTCTCATACAGATGCACACACTCATACACACACATAAAGATGCACATACACTCTCATACAGATGCACACACACACTCATACAGATGCACACACACACTCATACAGATGCACACACACTCTCATACAGATGCACACACTCTCATACAGATGCACACACACACACTCATACAGTTGCGCACACACACTCTCATACAGATGCACACACACACTCTCATACAGATGCACACACACTATCATACAGATGCACACACACTGTAATACAGATGTACACACACACACTCATACAGATGCACACACACTCTCATACAGATGCACACACACACTCATACAGAGGCACACACACACTCTCATACAGATGCACACACACACACACTCATACAGATACACACACACATACAGATGCACACACACTCTCATACAGATGCACACACACTCATACAGATGCACACACACTCATACAGATGCACACACACTGTCATACAGATGCACACACACACTCTCATACAGATGCACACACACACTCTCATACAGATGCACTGTGCATCTGTATGAGAGTGTGTGTGTGCATCTGTATGAGTGTGTGTGTGCATCTGTATGAGAGTGTGTGTGTGCATCTGTATGACAGTGTGTGTGCATCTGTATGAGTGTGTGTGTGCATTTGTATGAGAGTGTGTGTGCATCTTTATGTGTGTGTATGAGTGTATGAGAAATGCTTAAGTTAGGTACTTATAGTAATAGATTCCACTTTGTGCAGAGACTTTTAACATAACATTGAGAAGAATAGAAGCTATAGATCTACATGTTATTTTATAGTAAAATAACAAATGTATGAAGTACTATAGCTTCTATTCTTCTCAATATCATTTAATGCCAGTAAACAATCTGTTTGGCCAGTCTTGGGAATTATTAACCTACAAATTAGGGAATTTGTACAGTATTGCAAGTAAAATTTTACTTTTAGTTACTGTACACATTCTCACATTTGTAGGTTAAGAACACGCAATCTCATACAGGTGCACACGCAGTCTCATACAGGTGCACACACACTCTCATACAGGTGCACACACACACACTCATACAGATGCACACACACACACACACATACACACTCTCATACAGATGCACACACTCATACAGATGCACACACACTCATACAGATGCACATACACTCTCATACAGATGTACACACATACACACTCTCATACAGATGCACACACACCCTCATACAGGTGCACACACACTCATACAGATGCACGCACACACACTCTCATACAGATGCACACACTCATACACACACATAAAGATGCACACACACTCTCATACAGATGCAAACACACACTCATACAGATGCACACACACTCTCATACAGATGCACACACACTCTCATACAGATGCACACACACACACACTCATACAGATGTACACACACTCTCATACAGATGCACACACACACACACTCATACAGATGTACACACACTCTCATAAAGATGCACACACACTCTCATACAGATGCACACACACACTCATACAGATGCACACACACTCTCATACAGATGCACACACACTCTCATACAGATGCACACACACACACACACTCATACAGATGTACACACACTCTCATACAGATGCACACACACACACACTCATACAGATGCACACACACTCTCATACAGATGCACACACACTCTCATACAGATGCACACACTCATACAGATGCACACACACTCATACAGATGCACATACACTCTCATACAGATGTACACACATACACACTCTCATACAGATGCACACACACCCTCATACAGGTGCACACACACTCATACAGATGCACGCACACACACTCTCATACAGATGCACACACTCATACACACACATAAAGATGCACACACACTCTCATACAGATGCAAACACACACTCATACAGATGCACACACACTCTCATACAGATGCACACACACTCTCATACAGATGCACACACACACACACTCATACAGATGTACACACACTCTCATACAGATGCACACACACACACACTCATACAGATGTACACACACTCTCATAAAGATGCACACACACTCTCATACAGATGCACACACACACTCATACAGATGCACACACACTCTCATACAGATGCACACACACTCTCATACAGATGCCCACACACACACACTCATACAGATGTACACACACTCTCATACAGATGCACATACACACTCATACAGATGCACACACACTCTCATACAGATGCACACACACTCTCATACAGATGCACATACACACTCATACAGATGCACACACACTCTCATACAGATGCACACACACACTCTCATACAGATGCACACACACACTCATACAGATGCACACACACACTCATACAGATGCACACACACTCTCATACAGATGCACACACACTCTCATACAGATGCATAGATCCCCCCCCCCAAATACATATCAAAATGTCACTTTATATAACAACAACAACACAGGTACCATGGGAAAACCTACATATACAGGCAACCTCATACATACATAAAAATTGGAGTTATGTTTTAATGCGATCACTATAAGCAAGCAGCTGCTGAATCAGTTCATTTTAACTTTTGGAAAGCAGGTTTTCCTGCAGTAAACATGCTCTGCACAGCAGAGATAGCTACCAGAAGGATGAGAGACACCAGACAGCCCTGAGAGGGATTGGAGGACATGAAAGCAGTGAGGAGGGGAGACTACAAAGAACAGACACAGCTACTGTGAACAGCTTCAGACCTCTATAGCACTGGCAATAATATAGGAGCTACTTGCAGCAGACTCCAGCATTACCTTTAGCTCCACCCACATGATTCCTGCAGCAGCAGCACCAGTGTAAAAAAGGTCCTGTGCATTGCTCACTGCTGTGGGGGAGATAAGCAGATCTCTTGGAATAATAAATTAAGATGCCTTAAAGGCACACACACCCTTACACCTGCACTGTGTATACTGATCTAGCCCATACACATACATCTATTCCTCTATTACTATAGTTAAATAAAAAACAGAATTAAAGAAATGCCATACATTTCACACACACAACCTCCAATACTTTTACTGCCACAGAGTTAAATACAGATGTAAAGTAGTTTGCAGATAGTAACTAAAAAAAATAAACTCAATTAATAGCCATATGCAGCTATCAGACTGAAATCGTGCAATTAAAAACACAGCATTAAAAACCTACCAAGGTAAACCTGTCCTGCTGCTAAAAATTATTACTTTAATCACTAACAATATTATTTCTGCTGGCCAGAAAGCAACACAGAGGGCAATAAATGTGATTTCCTTACCTGCCTTTCACAACCACAGCTGTCGGTACTGCAATAGCTCTAGAGCCCCTGTGGGGTAAGCCCTAACCTAGATCCTCTCTGCCTATCCAGTAGTACCAGATCTGGTGGAATGTGTCTCTGTTGTTTAAGATCCCCGATGCCAGTTCATACATATTATATGTATGTTGTATTTTGTTGTATATTTCAGTCCATGTAGGGGTACCTGTCTTCCAATGTCTTGCAATACATGTTCTCGTGTAGTGTTGCGGTCGTGTAAAAGAGCCTGTTGAATAGTTAGAGCAATCTCCTCTCCTATCAATTGGCTAACAAAGGAGGCTAGACGTTTCCAGATCGCATTGACCTCGGGGCAATCCCACCACATATGTCGGTATGAGCCAACTTCACCACATCCTCGGTAGCATAATCTGCTGCCCTGTAGGTGCACATGTGCGATTTTCACCGGTGTCAAGTACCACCTGAAAAGTGTTTTCTCTTGTTAAGTGTATCCAGTCCACGGATCATCCATTACTTGTGGAATATTCTCCTTCCCAACAGGAAGTTGCAAGAGGATCACCCACAGCAGAGCTGCTATATAGCTCCTCCCCTCACTGCCGTATCCAGTCATTCTCTTGCAACTCTCAACAAAGATGGAGGTAGTAAGAGGAGAGTGGTGTTTTATAGTTAGTTACTTTCTTCAATCAAAAGTTTGTTATTTTTAAATGGTACCGGAGCGTACTATTTTATCTCAGGCAGTATTTAGAAGAAGAATCTGCCTGCGATTTCTATGATCTTAGCAGAAGTAACTAAGATCCACTGCCGTTCTCACATATTCTGAGGAGTGAGGTAACTTCAGAGGGGGAATGGCGTGCAGGTTTTCCTGCAATAAGGTATGTGCAGTTAACATTTTTCTAGGGATGGAATTTGCTAGAAAATGCTGCTGATACCGGATTAATGTAAGTTAAGCCTAAATGCAGTGATTTAATAGCGACTGGTATCAGGCTTATTAACAGAGATACATATTCTTATAAAAGTGTAATATAAAACGTTTGCTGGTATGTTAATCGTTTTTATATATGTTTGGTGATAAAACTTATTGGGGCCTAGTTTTTTTCCACATGGCTGGCTTGATTTTTTGCCTAGAAACAGTTTCCTGAGGCTTTCCACTGTTGTACTATGAGTGGGAGGGGCCTATTTTAGCGCTTTTCTGCGCAGCTAAAATTACAGACAGAGACACTCAGCTTCCTTCTGCATGATACAGGACTTCTCTGAAGGGCTCAAGAGGCTTCAAAAGTCGTGTTTGAGGAGGGTAACAACCACAGTAGACCTGTGGCAGTTGTTGTGACTGGTTTTAAAAAACGTTTTTGACATTTATTATTCCGTTTTTAGTATTAAGGGGTTAATCATCCATTTGCAAGGGGGTGCAATGCTCTGCTAACTTGTTACATACACTGTAAAAATTTCGTTAGTGTAACTGCCTTTTTTCACTGTTATTTCAAATTTTGTCAAAATTTGTTTTTCTTAAAGGCACAGTAACGTTTTTTATATTTGTTAACTTGGTTTAAAGTGTTTTCCAAGCTTGCTAGTCTCATTGCTAGTCTGTACAAACATGTCTGACACAGAGGAAACTACTTGTTCATTATGTTTAAAAGCCATGGTGGAGCCCCATAGGAGAATGTGTACTAAATGTATTGATTTCACCTTAAACAGTAAAGATCAGTCTTTATCTATAAAAGAATTGTCACCAGAGGGGTCTGTCGAGGGGGAATTTATGCCGACTAACTCTCCCCACGTGTCGGACCCTTCGCCTCCCGCTCAAGAGACGCACGCTAATATGGCGCCAAGTACATCAGGGACGCCCATAGCGATTACTTTGCAGGACATGGCTGCAATCATGAATAATACCCTGTCAGAGGTATTAGCCAGATTGCCTGAATTAAGAGGCAAGTGCGATAGCTCTGGGGTTAGATGAGATACAGAGCGCGCAGATGCTGTAAGAGCCATGTCTGATACTGCGTCACAATATGCAGAACCTGAAGACGGAGAGCTTCAGTCTGTGTGTGACATCTCTGACTCGGGGAGACCTGATTCAGAGATTTCTAATTTTAAATTTAAGCTTAAGAACCTCTGTGTATTGCTTGGGGAGGTATTAGCTGCTCTGAATGACTGTGACACAATTGCAGTGCCAGAGAAATTGTGTAGACTGGATAAATACTATGCAGTGCCGGTGAGTACTGATGTTTTTCCAATACCTAAAAGGCTCACAGAAATTATTAGTAAGGAGTGGGATAGACCCGGTGTGCCTTTTTCCCCACTTCCTATATTTAGAATTTTTTTTCCAATAGATGCCACTACACGGGACTTATGGCAGACAGTCTCTAAGGTGGAGGGAGCAGTTTCTATTTTAGCAAAGCGTACCACTATCCCGGTTGAGGACAGTTGTGCTTTTTCAGATCCAATGGATAAAAAATTAGAGGGTTACCTTAAGAAAATGTTTATTCAACAAGGTTTTATTTTACAGCCCCTTGCATGCATTGCGCCTGTCACTGCTGCGGCGGCGTTCTGGTTTGAGGCCCTGGAAGAGGCCATCCATACAGCTCCATTGAAATTATTGACAAGCTTAGAACACTTAAAGCTAGAAACTCATTTGTTTCTGATGCCATTGTTCATTTGACTAACCTAACGGCTAAGAATTCCGGATTCGCCATCCAGGCGCGTAGGGCGCAATGGCTTAAATCCTGGTCAGCTGATGTGACTTCAAAGTCTAAATTACTCAACATTCCTTTCAAGGGGCAGGCCTTATTCGGGCCTGGTTTGAAAGAAATTATTGCTGACATTACTGGAGGTAAAGGTCATACCCTTCCTCAGGACAGGGCCAAATCAAGGGCCAAACAGTCTAATTTTCGTGCCTTTCGAAATTTCAAGGCAGGTGCAGCATCAACTTCCTCTGCTTCAAAACAAGAGGGAACTTTTGCTCCATCCAAGCAGGCCTGGAAACCTAACCAGTCCTGGAACAAGGGCAAGCAGGCCAGAAAGCCTGCTGCTGCCTCCAAGACAGCATGAAGGAACGGCCCCCTATCCGACAACGGATCTAGTAGGGGGCAGACTCTCTCTCTTCGCCCAGGCGTGGGCAAGAGATGTTCAGGATCCCTGGGCATTGGAGATCATATCTCAGGGATATCTTCTGGACTTCAAAGCTTCTCCTCCACAAGGGAGATTTCACCTTTCAAGATTATATGCAAACCAGATAAAGAAAGAGGCATTCCTACGCTGCGTGCAAGACCTTCTAGTAATGGGAGTGATCCATCCAGTTCCGCGGACGGAACAAGGACAGGGTTTTTATTCAAATCTGTTTGTGGTTCCCAAAAAAGAGGGAACCTTCAGACCAATTTTGGATCTAAAGATCTTAAACAAATTCCTCAGAGTTCCATCATTCAGGATGGAAACCATTCGAACCATCTTACCCATGATCCAAGAGGGTCAGTACATGACCACAGTGGACTTAAAGGATGCCTACCTTCACATTCCGATTCACAAGAATCATCATCGGTTCCTGAGGTTTGCCTTTCTAGACAGGCATTACCAATTTGTAGCTCTTCATTCGGGTTGGCTACAGCCCCAAGAATTTTTACAAAGGTTCTGGGCTCACTTCTGGCGGTTCTAAGACCGTGAGGCATAGCGGTGGCTCCTTATATAGACGACATCCTGATACAGGCGTCAAGCTTTCAAATTGCCAAGTCTCATACAGAGATAGTTCTGGCATTTCTGAGGTTGCATGGGTGGAAAGTGAATGAAGAAAAGAGTTCTCTATCTCCTCTCACAAGGGTTTCCTTCCTAGGGACTCTTATAGATTCTGTAGAAATGAAAATTTACCTGACGGAGTCCAGGTTATCAAAACTTCTAAATGCTTGCCGTGTTCTTCACTCCATTCCGCGCCCTGCGGTGGCTCAGTGCATGGAAGTAATCGGCTTAATGGTAGTGCCATTTGCGCGCCTGCATCTCAGACCCCTGCAATTATGCATGCTCAGTTAGTGGAATGGGAATTACACAGATTTGTCCCCTCTACTAAATCTGGATCAGGAAACCAGAGATTCTCTTCTCTGGTGGTTATCTCGGGTCCACCTGTCCAAGGGTATGACCTTTCGCAGACCAGATTGGACGATTGTAACAACAGATGCCAGCCTTCTAGGTTGGGGTGCAGTCTGGAACTCCCTGAAGGCTCAGGGTTCATGGACTCAGGAGGAGAAACTCCTCCCAATAAATATTCTGGAGTTAAGAGCAATATTCAATGCTCTTGTAGCTTGGCCTCAGTTAGCAACACTGAGGTTCATCAGATTTCAGTCGGACAACATCACGACTGTGGCTTACATCAACCATCAAGGGGGAACCAGGAGTTCCCTAGCAATGTCAGAAGTCTCCAAGATAATTCGCTGGGCAGAGACTCACTCTTGCCACCTATCAGCAATCCATATCCCAGGTGTAGAGAACTGGGAGGCGGATTTTCTAAGTCGTCAGACTTTTCATCCGGGGGAGTGGGAACTCCATCCGGAGGTGTTTGCTCAATTGGTTCATCGTTGGGGCAAACCAGAACTGGATCTCATGGCGTCTCGCCAGAACGCCAAGCATCCTTGTTACGGATCCAGGTCCAGGGACCCAGAAGCGGGACTGATAGATGCTCTAGCAGCACCTTGGTTCTTCAACCTGGTTTATGTGTTTCCACCGTTTCCTCTGCTCCCTCGACTGATTGCCAAAATCAAACAGGAGAGAGCATCGGTGATCTTGATAGCGCCTGCGTGGCCACGCAGGACCTGGTATGCAGACCTAGTGGACATGTCATCCTTTCCACCATGGACTCTGTCTCTGAGACAAGACCTTCTAATACAAGGTCCTTTCAATTATCCGAATCTAATTTCTCTGAGACTGACTGCATGGAGATTGAACGCTTGATCCTATCAAAGCGTGGCTTCTACGAGTCAGTCATTGATACCTTAATACAGGCACGAAAGCCTGTCAACAGGAAAATTTACCACAAGATATGGCGTAAATATCTTCATTGGTGTGAATCCAAGAATTACTCATGGAGTAGGATTAGGATTCCTAGGATATTGTCCTTCCTCCAAGAGGGTTTGGACAAAGGCTTATCAGCTAGTTCTTTAACCCCTTAATGACCAAGGACGTACGCCACACGTCCTCAAAAAAAAGACAGTTAATGACCGAGGACGTGTGGCGTACGTCCTTGGTCTGGAAAGCAGCTGGAAGCGATCCTGCTCGCTTCCAGCTGCTTTCCGGTTATTGCAGTGATGCCTCGATATGGAGGCATCCTGCAATAACCCCCCTTGGCCATCCGATGCAGAGAGAGCCACTCTGTGGCCCTCTCTGCACCGGACATCGGTGGCCGGTATCGTTGGTGGGTGGGAGCAAGTCTGGGAGGCGGGTGGGCGGCCATCGATGTGCCGAGTGGAGGGAAGGGGGGCGGGATCGGGGGCGGAGCAGGCAGGAGCGCGCACGGGAGTGCGCACGTGCACGGGGGCGGCGGGCGGGCGCGTGCACGGGGCGGGAGCGGGAGGGAACCGCTACACTACAGAAAAATAAAATTGTTAAAAGTTTTAAAAAAAATATTTTCAAATTTAGAAATAAACATCTAAGGGATCAGGAAGGGGTGGGGGGTTGGTCTTGGGGGGGGGGGGGAAGCTACACTACAGAAAAGGGCTTTTTTTTAAAAAAAAAAGGCACATTTGTTGCTAAACTGGGTACTGGCAGACAGCTGCCAGTACCCAAGATGACGCCCATTAAGGCAGAGGGGGAGGGTTAGAGAGCTGTTTGGTGGGGGATCAGTGAGGTTGGGGACTAAGAGGGGATCCTACACAGCAGCATATGTAAATATGCCACACAAAAAAACCCCAAAAAAGCCCAAATATAGCTTTTATTTTAGTACTGGCAGAGTTTCTGCCAGTACTTAAGATGGCAGGGACAATTGTGGGGTGGGGGAGGGAAGAGAGCTGTTTGGGAGGGATCAGGGGGTCTTATGTTTCAGGTGGAAGGCTGAGCTCTACACTAAAGCTAAAATTAACCCTGCAAGCTACATAATTAACCCCTTCACTGCTAGCCATAATACACGTGTGAAATGCAGCGGCATTTGGCGGCCTTCTTATTACCAATTATTATATGTCTGCTATTTCTGAACAAAGGGGATCCCAGAGAAGCATTTACAACCATTTGTGCCATAATTGCACAAGCTGTTTGTAAATGATTTCAGTGAGAAACCTAAAATTGTGAAAAATGTAACTTTTTTTTAATTTGATCGCATTTGGCGGTGAAATGGTGGCATGAAATATACCAAAATTGGCCTAAATCAATACTTGGGGTTGTCTACTACACTAAAGCTAAAGCTAAAAGTATCCCTAAAAGCTCCCTACATGTTCCATAATTAACCCCTTCACTGCTGGGCATAATACACGTGTAGTGCGCAGTGGCATTTAGCAGCCTTCTAATTACTAAAAAGCAACGCCAAAGCCATATATGTCTGCTATTTCTGAACAAAGGGGATCCCAGAGAAGCATTTACAACCATTTAAGCCATAATTGCACAAGCTGTTTGTAAATAATTTCAGTGAGAAACCAAAAGTTTGTGAAAAAATTAGTAAAAACGTGAACGATTTTTTGTATTTAATCGCATTTGGCGGTGAAATGGTGGCATGAAATATACCAAAATGGGCCTAGATGAATACTTTGGGATGTCTACTAAAAAAAATATATACATGTCAATGGATATTCAGAGATTCCTGAAAGATATTAGTGTTCTAATGTAACTAGCGCTAATTTTGAAAAATAATGGTTTGGAAATAGCAAAGTGCTATTTGTATTTATGGCCCTATAACTTACAAAAAAAGCAAAGAACATGTAAACATTGGGTATTTCTAAACTCAGGACAAAATTTAGAAACTATTTAGCACAGTGTTTTTTGGTGGTTGTAGATGTGTAACAGATTTTGGGGGTCAAAGTTAGAAAAAGTGTGTTTTTTTCAATTTTTTCCTCATATTTTATATTATTTTTTTTATAGTAAATTATAAGATATGATGAAAATAATGGTATCTTTAGAAAGTCCATTTAATGACGAGAAAAACGGTATATAATATGTGTGGGTACAGTAAATGAGTAAGAGGAAAATTACAGCTAAACACAAACACCGCAGAAATGTAAAAATAGCCTTGGTCCCAAACGGACAGAAAATGGAAAATTCTTCTGTCTATTCTTTTACACAAGCATCTGGCGGAAGTTCCAGATGTTCAGGCATTTTGTCAGGCTTTAGTTAGAATTAAGCCTGTGTTTAAACCTGTTGCTCCTCCATGGAGCTTAAACGTGATTCTTAAAGTTCTTCAAGGGGTTCTGTTTGAACCCCTTCATTCTATTGATATCAAACTTCTATCATGGAAAGTTCTGTTTCTGATGGCTATTTCCTCGGCTCGAAGAGTCTCTGAGTTATCTGCCTTACATTGTGATTCTCCTTATCTGATCTTTCATTCAGATAAAGTAGTTCTGCGTACAAAACCTGGGTTTTTACCCAGGTGGTTTCTAACAAGAATATCAATCAAGAGATTGTTGTTCCATCATTGTGTCCTAATCCTTCTTCGAAGAAGAAACGTCTTTTACATAATCTAGATGTAGTGCGTGCCTTGAAGTTTTACTTACAAGCTACTAAGGATTTTCGTCAAACATCTAGCCTGTTTGTTGTTTACTCTGGACAGAGGAGAGGTCAAAAGGCCTCGGCAACCTCTCTTTCTTTTTGGCTTCGGAGTATAATCCGTTTAGCCTATGAGACTGCTGGACAGCAGCCCCCTGAAAGAATTACAGCTCATTCTACTAGAGCTGTGGCTTCCACCTGGGCCTTTAAAAATGAGGCTTCTGTTGAACAGATTTGCAAGGCTGCGACTTGGTCTTTGCTTCATACCTTTTCAAAATTTTACAAATTTGATACTTTTGCTTCTTCGGAGGCTGTTTTTGGGAGAAAGGTTCTACAGGCAGTGGTTCCTTCCGTTTAAGTTCCTGCCTTGTCCCTCCCATCATCTGTGTACTTTAGCTTTGGTATTGGTATCCCACAAGTAATGGATGATCCGTGGACTGGATACACTTAACAAGAGAAAACATAATTTATGCTTACCTGATAAATGTATTTCTCTTGTAGTGTATCCAGTCCACGGCCCGCCCTGTCCTTTTAAGGCAGGTCTAAATTTTAATTAAACTACAGTCACCACTGCACCCTATGGTTTCTCCTTTCTCGGCTTGTTTCGGTCGAATGACTGGATATGGCAGTGAGGGGAGGAGCTATATAGCAGCTCTGCTGTGGGTGATCCTCTTGCAACTTCCTGTTGAGAAGGAGAATATCCCACAAGTAATGGATGATCCGTGGACTGGATACACTACAAGAGAAATAAATTTATCAGGTAAGCATAAATTATGTTTTTATGACATTTTCCTTTAGGTCTACACTTAGGAGGCCTCTATCGGCAGATTGAAATGTTAGTTTACAGTCTCCTAAATCTTTAGTAATGTTTAGGTCTCTTTCCCAGACTAGCATCACCGAGGATTTTGTCTTGTGTGGGCCGGATTGAATAGTCAAGTACAGTCTGGATATAGTGTGTTTAGAGCGTTGGGGGCTACTACAAATCAATTCTAAAACAGTGGGGGTTTCCCTTTGGGCTCTCCTGAGAAATGATCCCACCGAGGAACTGAGCTGAAGGTACAGATACCAGTGCAATTTTAACAGGTCTATTTTCTCTTGTAATTGGCTATAGGAGAATAGTTTCCTGTTTTCTATTATATTGGCTACCCTGTATAGTCCCTTGTTTTCCCATTTCTTAATCTGTGACCACAACTCACTAGGCAACAGATACTGGATTGGGCATAGAAAGGAGAGTCTCGGTAGCAAAGCACCCCCCATCACCACCCTCGACCATGTGTGAAGGGTAAGCTCCAGTGTGTAAGGTAATGGATGAGACGCAGCAAGCCGCAAAGTTTTGTTGTCCCAGAAAATTGAGTCTGGAGCATTCCAGCCCCCCATCTCTGCCTCCATCATAGGCCACAGCACATCTGTTGACCTCTGTAGAAGCATTTTATCTTGTTCTATTCTAGCTGCTCTGTAGTATTCCATTAAATTCGGGCCTCCCATACCTCCCAATGTTTTATGTCTATTTATTAAGGATTTTGTCACTCTTGTTGATTTGCTTCCCCTAATGAAGGATAGCAGCTCAGCCTGTAGTTTCTCTATATCTGCGTTGATGATCTTGATAGGAAGTGTTCTAAAAAGATATAGGATTCGTGGTAAAATGGTCATTTTGACAGCTGCAAGTCTCCCTAGCCATGAGAAATTAAAACTCCTCCACTTCAATAAGTCTCATCTGGTCTGTTTGAAAAGAGGGATGTAGTTGAATTTATATAGAAGATGAGTCTGTGGTGGTAGGTGTATTCCTAAGTATTTGAGTGTGTGTTTCATCCATTTGAAATCAAAGTTAGACTCCAAGAGTTTTTGAATCTGGGGTGGGATAGCTATAGGTAGGGCTTAACACTTATCTGAGTTTATTTTAAATCCCCAAATAGTCGAGAATGTGTCTAGGACCCCATAGAGGTTAGGGAGCGAAACCAGTGGTCTAGTTATAGTTAACAGAATGTCGTCTGCAAAAAGTGCAGTTTATATTTTGAGTCTGCCACTCGAACTCCAGTTATATCTGGGTGTGATCTAATTCTGGCTGCCAATGGTTCGATGCATAGTGCGAACAAAAGTGGCGAAAGAGAGCACCCCTGTCTCGTACCATTCAGTATTGGGAAGCTTTTGGATCTGTAGCCCGCTGAGGTTACCTGGGCATGTGGAGAAGAGTATATCACCCACAAAGCTGTTATAAATGCAGCGTCAAAACCCATTCTCTCAAGGGTAGTAAACATGTAACGCCAGTCTACTCTATCGAACGCCTTCTCTGCATCCAGGGACAGGAGCAGAAAAAGCATCTGAGACCCGTCCAACCAATGTATTAGGTTGTGCACCCTTTGAATATTGTCCGGGGCCTCCCTATCTTTTATAAATCCCACCTGATCCTGATGCACCAGGTGGGGAATAATTACTTTAAGGCGATTCGCCAGAATCTTCGTAAAGGTCTTTAGGTCTTGGTTTATTAGGGATATCGGGCGGTAGTTTTGACAAAGTTTGGGACATTGTATTTAAAGGGAAATGCAACCTTTGTTCTCATACTCTGATTAATATTTTCTGCTGTATAGTGATTGATATATATCTATATATATATATATATATATATATATATATATATATATATATATGCACTAATATACACTAACAGTGAACATGCACTGTAATGATGCGATTATCGATACACTGATGAGTATGCTGCACAGTATAATGATGATGAGTATCTATACAAAGATAATGACCACATAAGCACATGCCTATGTATAGACTGGCTGCTATCCGCCCCCCAGCACCTGGGCCCTGGTGTCAATGCACTTGCATGGCCAATGGTAGTTACGTCCCTGCCTTTTATGTTTGGAAACTATCTCCATTTCGATCATTAGCCTGGCAAGAATACAGTGAACATGCGCTGCTGATGCGCTTCCCCAAAGCATTTCCTTAAGTTTGCGATGTGAATATCACGTGACTGCAGTGCCTGTGTGTATCGCAAGTTACAATATTGTGGTGTAGATCAAAGTTCATAGGTCACGGTTAGATAGAATTTAAAAGAGCCTCGTTCCACCACTTTAGGTAAGATGAGTAAAAAGATATCTGTGAAGTATAAACTTATAACTGAAAGTTTAATGTACCTTTAAGCTCTCTGCCTTACTCATTACTGCTTGAGATTTTAGTATTATACTGTAACTACATGCAGGGTGTAAACTATGCTTTATATATGCTTTATTTATAAATAATGAAAATAATTCTATCAGTAATAATACAAATGATAATCATAATGATTTCATACAATAAGTGCACTGAGACCTGGGAGTTTTAGAAAGATGCATGCATCTGGGTTTAATAAACCCATTGATAGGAATATATTGTTAAAAATGTAAACCAGGTGTTGGTCAAAACAGGTTAGCTAAGATCACTCAATATATAATGTATTGGTATTTTATTTTTTAGCAGACACAACTTTTTATCATTTAAAAAAATGTACTTACAGTAGTAAAATATTAATTATTAATTAATATTTAATATATTATTTAGTTATTTTTAGATTTAACCCTTTGACTGCTTAGACATTTCCCACCTGGGTGCTAAGCTAGTTTTGAGCTTTTTGTTGCAGTTCACGTTTAAACACATTTAGCAGTAAAATTTGTGCGAATAAACTATACAAACTATATATTGTTTTTTTCAGCAGACCTAGCAGATTCCAAATATACCATCATTATATGTGTATGTCTCAACAGGTTTTAAAAATAAAGCATAAAATATGAAAAAAAATATGAAAAAGTGATTTTCTACTGTTTTATTGCCGACCTGTCAATTTGATAGACCTTAACAAAAAGCATCTTTAAATTTAATGTATTGTTGCCAGCAATTAAACAGCTCTAGCTGCCTGGGAAGTTAAGATATGACAACAAAACGTATTTGTATCACATATCTGAAGTGTGCAACAAATAAGCGAATATCACACTTGGAAAGAAAAAAAAATTAAACAAAGCGACATGTTCATTTATATCTTACACACTCCAAATTTGTGCTAGCAATACATGCAGCTCCTCATTTGACGCGCCAATGGGTGAACTTTCCAAAACTGTGTACCTTGTATACTGTATCTTAAATTCCCAGGTGGCTCTACAGTTGTTAAACTGCAGACATCGCCCATATATTTTTAAATATTTTAAATAAGATTTTAACGGTTGTCATATCTGCACATAAACAGCTCTAGCCACCTGGGAAGTTAAATTAGGGTAGATAAAGTACACATTTGTAGAAAGTACACCCCCTGACGCATCAAATAAGGGGCTATATGTACTTCTAGCACAAAAGTGGAGTGCGCAAATATTCATGGAATATGGTGTTTCTCCTGTTAAGTGTGGTCAGTCCACGGGTCATCATTACTTCTGGGATATTAACTCCTCCCCAACAGGAAGTGCAAGAGGATTCACCCAGCAGAGCTGCTATATAGCTCCTCCCCTCTACGTCACCTCCAGTCATTCTCTTGCACCCAACGAATAGATACGATGTGTGAGAGGACTGTGGTGATTATACTTAGTTTTATACCTTCAATCAAAAGTTTGTTATTTTATAATAGCACCGGAGTGTGTTATTCCTTCTCTGGTAGAATTTGAAGAAGAATCTACCTGAGTTTTTTCTATGATTTTAGCCGGAGTAGTTAAGATCATATTGCTGTTTCTCGGCCATCTGAGGAGAGGTAAACTTCAGATCAGGGGACAGCGGGCAGATTAATCTGCAAGAGGTATGTAGCAGCTTATTATTTTCTGACAATGGAATTGATGAGAAAATTCTGCCATACCGATATAATGTAAACTCAGCCTTAAATGCAGTAGCAGCAACTGGTATCAGGCTGTCATGTATGCATATTTTACACTTCAGTATTCTGGGGAATGGCACTTCACTGGAATTATACTGTATGCATAAGACTTTAGCCTAATTTGCAGGGACTAGCAACAGGCTTTTTAATAACACTTAATTTATTTATGTTAAACGTTTTTTGCTGGCATGTAAAATCGTTAAATTTTCTGAGGTACTGGGTGAAAAAATGTTTGGGCACTATTTTTTCCACTTGGCAGTCGTTTTTATTTAATTTATGACAGTTTACTGATCTCTCTCACTGTTGTGTATGAGGGGGAGGGGCCTTTTTTGGCGCTTTTGCTACGCATCAAAAAATTCAGTCAGAAGTTTATTGTCTTCCCTGCATGATCCGGTTCATCTCTACAGAACTCAGGGGTCTTCAAAACTTGTTTTGAGGGAGGTAATCACTTTTTCTGTGCTTCTTATAGGCACAGTACGTTTTGCATATTATAGTAAATTACTTGAAAAGTATTTCCAAGTTGCTAGTTTATTTGCTAGTGTGTTAAACATGTCTGATTCAGAGGAAGATATCTGTGCTATATGTGCTAAAGCCAAAGTGGAGCCCAATAGAAATTTATGTACTAACTGCATTGATGCTACTTTAAATAAAAGTCAATCTGTACAAATTGAACATATTTCACCAAACAACGAGGGGAGAGTTATGCCGACTAACTCGCCTCACGTGTCAGTACCTGCATCTCCCGCTCGGGAGGTGCGTGATATTGTAGCGCCGAGTACATCTGGGCGGCCATTACAAATCACATTACAGGATATGGCTACTGTTATGACTGAAGTTTTGGCTAAATTACCAGAACTAAGAGGTAAGCGTGATCACTCTGGGGTGAGAACAGAGTGCGCTGATAATATTAGGGCCATGTCAGATACTGCGTCACAATTTGCAGAACATGAGGACGGAGAGCTTCATTCTGCGGGTGACGGTTCTGATCCAGACAGACTGGATTCAGATATTTCAAATTTTAAATTTAAGCTGGAAAACCTCCGTGTATTACTAGGGGAGGTGTTAGCGGCTCTGAATGATTGTAACACAGTTGCAATACCAGAGAAATTGTGTAGGTTGGATAAATATTTTGCGGTACCGTCGAGTACTGACGTTTTTCCTATACCTAAGAGACTTACTGAAATTGTTACTAAGGAGTGGGATAGACCCGGTGTGCCGTTCTCACCCCCTCCAATATTTAGAAAGATGTTTCCAATAGACGCCACCACACGGGACTTATGGCAAATGGTCCCTAAGGTGGAGGGAGCAGTTTCTACTTTAGCTAAGCGTACCACTATCCCGGTGGAGGATAGCTGTGCCTTTTCAGATCCAATGGATAAAAAGTTAGAGGGTTACCTTAAGAAAATGTTTGTTCAACAAGGTTTTATATTGCAACCTCTTGCATGCATTGCGCCTGTCACGGCTGCAGCAGCATTTTGGTTTGAGTCTCTGGAAGAGACACTTGAATCAGCTCCATTAGATGAGATTACACACAAGCTTAAAGCTCTTAAGTTAGCTAACTCATTTATTTCGGATGCCGTAGTACATTTAACTAAACTTACGGCTAAGAATTCCGGATTCGCCATTCAGGCACGCAGAGCACTGTGGCTAAAATCCTGGTCAGCTTATGTTACTTCTAAATCTAAATTGCTTAATATTCCTTTCAAAGGGCAGACCTTATTCGGGCCCGGGTTGAAAGAAATTATCGCTGACATTACAGGGGGTAAAGGCCATGCCCTGCCTCAAGACAGAGCCAAACCTAAGGCTAGACAGTCTAATTTTCGTTCCTTTCGTAATTTCAAAGCAGGAGCAGCATCAACTTCCTCTGCACCAAAACAGGAAGGAGCTGTTGCTCGCTACAGACAAGGCTGGAGACCTAACCAGTCCTGGAACAAGGGCAAGCAGGCCAGGAAACCTGCTGCTGCCCCTAAGACAGCATGAATCGAGGGCCCCCGATCCGGGAACGGATCTAGTGGGGGGCAGACTTTCTCTCTTCGCCCAGGCTTGGGCAAGAGATGTCCAGGATCCCTGGGCGTTAGAGATCATATCTCAGGGATACCTTCTGGACTTCAAATCCTCTCCCCCAAGAGGGAGATTTCATCTGTCAAGGTTGTCAACAAACCAAATAAAGAAAGAGGCGTTTCTACGCTGCGTACAAGATCTTTTATTAATGGGAGTGATCCATCCGGTTCCGCGGTCGGAACAAGGACAAGGGTTTTACTCAAATCTGTTTGTGGTTCCCAAAAAAGAGGGAACTTTCAGGCCAATCTTGGATTTAAAGATCCTAAACAAATTCCTAAGAGTTCCATCGTTCAAAATGGAAACTATTCGGACAATTTTACCCATGATCCAAAAGGGTCAGTACATGACCTCAGTGGATTTAAAGGATGCTTACCTTCACATACCAATTCACAAAGATCATTACCGGTATCTAAGATTTGCCTTTCTAGACAGGCATTACCAGTTTGTAGCTCTTCCATTCAGATTGGCTATGGCTCCAAGAATCTTCACAAAGGTTCTGGGTGCTCTTCTGGCGGTACTAAGACCGCGAGGAATTTCGGTAGCTCCATACCTAGACGACATTCTGATACAAGCTTCAAGCTTTCAAACTGCCAAGTCTCATACAGAGTTAGTACTGGCATTTCTAAGGTCGCATGGATAGAAGGTGAACGAAAAGAAGAGTTCTCTCTTTCCACTCACAAGAGTTCCCTTCTTGGGGACTCTGATAGATTCTGTAGAAATGAAGATTTACCTGACAGAAGACAGGTTAACAAAGCTTCAAAATGCATGCCGTGTCCTTCATTCCATTCAACACCCATCAGTAGCTCAATGCATGGAGGTGATCGGCTTAATGGTAGCGGCAATGGACATAGTACCCTTTGCACGCCTACATCTCAGACCGCTGCAATTGTGCATGCTAAGTCAGTGGAATGGGGATTACTCAGACTTGTCCCCTACTCTGAATCTGGATCAAGAGACCAGAAATTCTCTTCTATGGTGGCTTTCTCGGCCACATCTGTCCAGGGGGATGCCATTCAGCAGGCTGGACTGGACAATTGTAACAACAGATGCCAGCCTACTAGGTTGGGGCGCTGTCTGGAATTCTCTGAAGGCTCAGGGACTATGGAATCAGGAGGAGAGTCTCCTACCAATAAACATTCTGGAATTGAGAGCAGTTCTCAATGCCCTTCTGGCTTGGCCCCAGTTAACAACTCGGGGGTTCATCAGGTTTCAGTCGGACAACATCACGACTGTAGCTTACATCAACCATCAGGGAGGGACAAGAAGCTCCCTAGCAATGATGGAAGTATCAAAGATAATTCGCTGGGCAGAGTCTCACTCTTGCCACCTGTCAGCAATCCACATCCCGGGAGTGGAGAACTGGGAGGCGGATTTCTTAAGTCGTCAGACTTTTCATCCGGGGGAGTGGGAACTTCATCCGGAGGTCTTTGCCCAAATACTTCGACGTTGGGGCAAACCAGAGATAGATCTCATGGCGTCTCGTCAGAATGCCAAGCTTCCTCGTTACGGGTCCAGATCCAGGGATCCGGGAGCGGTTCTGATAGATGCTTTGACAGCACCTTGGACCTTCGGGATGGCTTATGTGTTTCCACCCTTCCCGATGCTTCCTCGATTGATTGCCAGAATCAAACAGGAGAGAGCATCAGTGATTCTAATAGCGCCTGCATGGCCACGCAGGACTTGGTATGCAGATCTAGTGGACATGTCATCCTGTCCACCTTGGTCTCTACCTCTGAAACAGGACCTTCTGATCCAGGGTCCCTTCAAACATCAAAATCTAATTTCTCTGAAGCTGACTGCTTGGAAATTGAACGCTTGATTTTATCAAAACGTGGTTTTTCTGAGTCAGTTATTGATACCTTAATACAGGCTAGGAAGCCTGTTACCAGAAAGATTTATCATAAGATATGGCGCAAATACTTATATTGGTGCGAATCCAAGAGTTACTCATGGAGTAAGGTTAGGATTCCGAGGATATTGTCTTTTCTACAAGAAGGTTTAGAAAAGGGTTTATCCGCTAGTTCCTTAAAGGGACAGATTTCAGCTCTGTCCATTCTTTTACACAAACGTCTGTCAGAAGTTCCGGACGTTCAAGCTTTTTGTCAGGCTTTAGCTAGGATCAAGCCTGTGTTTAAAACTGTTGCTCCACCATGGAGTTTGAACTTAGTTCTTAATGTTTTACAGGGTGTTCCGTTTGAACCCCTTCATTCCATTGATATCAAGCTGTTATCTTGGAAAGTTCTGTTTTTAATGGCGATTTCCTCGGCTCGAAGAGTCTCTGAGTTATCCGCCTTACATTGTGACTCTCCTTATCTGATTTTTCATTCAGACAAGGTAGTTCTGCGTACTAAACCTGGGTTCCTACCTAAGGTGGTCACTAACAGGAATATCAATCAAGAGATTGTGGTTCCATCTTTGTGTCCTAATCCTTCTTCGAAGAAGGAACGTCTGCTACACAATCTAGATGTAGTCCGTGCCCTGAAATTTTATCTACAGGCAACTAAGGATTTTCGACAAACGTCTTCCCTGTTTGTCGTTTATTCTGGTCAGAGGAGAGGTCAAAAAGCTTTGGCTACCTCTCTCTCTTTTTGGCTTCATAGCATAATTCGGTTAGCCTATGAGACTGCTGGACAGCAGCCTCCTGAAAGAATTACAGCACATTCTACTAGAGCTGTGGCTTCCACTTGGGCCTTTAAGAATGAGGCTTCTGTTGAACAGATTTGCAAGGCTGCAACTTGGTCTTCTCTTCATACTTTTTCCAAATTTTACAAATTTGACACTTTTGCTTCTTCGGAGGCTGTTTTTGGGAGAAAGGTTCTTCAGGCAGTGGTTCCTTCCGTATAAAGAGCCTGCCTGTCCCTCCCGTCATCTGTGTACTTTAGCTTTGGTATTGGTATCCCAGAAGTAATGATGACCCGTGGACTGACCACACTTAACAGGAGAAAACAAAATTTATGCTTACCTGATAAATTCCTTTCTCCTGTAGTGTGGTCAGTCCACGGCCCGCCCTGTTTTTTATGGCAGGTAAAAAAAATTTGAATTATACTCCAGTCACCACTACACCCTTTGGCTTCTCCTTTCTCGTTGGTCCTTGGTCGAATGACTGGAGGTGACGTAGAGGGGAGGAGCTATATAGCAGCTCTGCTGGGTGAATCCTCTTGCACTTCCTGTTGGGGAGGAGTTAATATCCCAGAAGTAATGATGACCCGTGGACTGACCACACTACAGGAGAAAGGAATTTATCAGGTAAGCATAAATTTTGTTTTTGCTTAAAAAATATTTTTTTCTATGCAAAGTGACATTTTCATTTATGTCTTACGCACTCCAAATTTGTGTTAACAATACAGGCAGCCCCTCATTTGATGCATCAAGGGGTTTACTTTCCAAAACTGTGTACCTTGTATACTGTATCTCTCTAATTTTCAGGTGGCTACAGCTGTTAAACTGCAGACATGGCTAACTTGAAACACTTTAAACATATAGGGGTTATATATGCAATTAAACTGTTTTATCTACCTCATTAATTGATTAACCTAATTCCAAATGATTTTATTTTATGTTTAAAAATAAAACACTCATTTGCATTACCCACACAAGCATTACAGGCACTCACACTGGTTGAATTAGCACATGGATACCCATGTGAGCAGTAACGCCACATCACAGAAGCACCCACCCCTACATACATCAAGACTTTCATCCCTACTACTGACCATACAGACACCTTTTGTATCTTTATTCACTCACAGAAACACAACCCCTACCACTGGCCAGTCACACACCTTTCATATCTCCCTTCAAACATACCTTTTGCTATGGGCAACTCAATCACTGGGCTAGTCAGGCGTAAGCCTCAACCAGGGTACTGTGCTGGTCAGGCATAAGCCTCAACCAGGGCACTCGGCTAGTCAGACGTAAGCCTCAACCAGGGCACTCGGCTAGTCAGGCGTATGCCTCAACTAGGGCACTGGGCTGGTCAGGCGTAAGCCTCAACCAGGGCACTGGGCTGGTCAGGCATAAGCCTCAACCTGGGACATGTATATGCATTACAGAGCCTCCTGGGATTGTGAGGGCATGCAGCTAGTATGTTTCCGTATTATGATAAATACGGAAGCATTCTGGCATGCATAGCCCCGGTTTAGAGGGGCAGTCTGGACAGTAGTAACGGGTGTCTATATGACGTGCATGCTGACTGCACACTCTACACCTTCTACTAGGGAAAGTTTTTTTTTTTTCTCAGTAGCTGGTATATACTCAGCAAAGTGACGGCCATGCAACCTTGCATTCTCCTCACTTGGCCCAGTTACTGGAATATCCCCTGACTCCTGAGGAGAGAAGGCTTTTAATAATAGATTCCAGAAATTGAAAATTCCTGAAACGTAGCCCTCTTCCTTGGGTAGCCCGATACAGGACAAATGCATTAAGCATTGACAATTGTATCAAGTGGACTGCCAGTTTATTGTACCATGTATATGCTTTGCGAGAAGCAGAGTATGGTTCAAGCATCTGGTCAGTTTTATCTACCCCTCCCATATGCTGATTGTAATCCAGGACACGTATGTGTTTCATGGTTGGAGTGCTCTGCCCCCTGAGATAAACAGGTGATGTGCTCTCATCATGTATAGTTGTGAGAAGATGCACATCCTTCTTGTCTGTGAATTTCACAGCTAGCAGCTCATCAGAGCGCAAAGCTGAGGTCTCTCCTCTCTTTTGCTTTCTGAACATGTCAGTCAGAAAGCCTTTGCAATTGGCACGGATTGTGCCACACGTAACAGTGCCCTTGCTATATAGCAATTTAAATAATGTCACACCAGTGTAAAAGTTATCCCCATATACATGGTAACCTTTATTGAATATTGGGTGGAGTAAGTCCCACATTATTTTTTCACCGGCAGCAAGGGAATAGGGACAGCCAGGGGGTGCTAGAACAGAATCCTTGCCAGTGTATACCCTAAAACAATAGGTGTATCCACTAGAGCTTTCGCACCGCTTATACAGCTTGATCCTATAGCAAGCTCTCTTAGAAGAAATGTATTGTTTAAAAACAATATGTCCCTTATATAAGATCAAGGATTCATCAACCAATGTGTTCTGGCCTGGAGTATAGCACTCTTGAAATCTTGCCAATAAATGGTCAAGAACAGGCCTTATTTTAAACAATCGGTCATCTTCTGGGTTGTCCCGTGGCAGAGCATTTGCATTATTATTATAATGCAAAAACCTGAGCAGTAACATATATCTGTCCCTGCTCATTGTAGCAGGGAAGATAGGGGTCATCTGAGTAGACTGCTTTGACCAATATGAGGCTATGCTTGGCTTTTGCACAATCCCCATTAGCAGAGTGAGGCCCCAGAATTTACTCATCTCTTGCAAATTGGTCGCAATCCATCAATGTGCTCTGGCATGGTGGCTCAATTCTGCACCAGTATTTTGAAAAAAATGCTCAGCATATAGATTTGTCTGCTGAACAATAAATTCTATGAACTCATCATCCACAAACAACTGAAAGATGGGTTCAAAATTTGCAGTGACAACCAAGAGGCCAGAATTGCCAGTCAATTGAGGCAACACGGGCTGAACCATATTAGGGGAGGTCCAGTTGTAGCTTGGAGCAGGCCACTGCGGATGTTGTTGCCATCCCTCTGCCACAGGAGGGTATTTTGGTACAATATATATTTATACCTATATATATAAAAAGGTATCACTGCATACTGCAATACTCTGGTATTTGAGCATCTTATCTACTGAACTAATACGGCTAATCCAATCTTCACTATATATGATAATATATAGGTATAGCTATACACAGATATATATATAGGAATATATATTTATAAATACTTAGAACATATTCTGCTATGTGCAGAACATTGGAATGTATAATATTTACACTATAACACTTTATTAAATATGAATATTGCATAAATATGCTTTTACAAGTTTTCATCTACTTCATGTCTCTTTAACATGAATAGTTGTATTAAGTGCCCGCTACACAATATTTTGCACATAAAACAAGCAGTTAAATCAATTACAACAGCAACAACTTTGGATACACTCTTGCTAGTAATCTAGCAATATAGGTGTCTCAGAGATCTCGCAGATGCATTGTGGGAGTAGTTGGGATTTATCCCCTATACTAACATCCAAAGTGGAATTCATAATGAATTTATTGTCCTTGGGAGGTATCTCGCTAATTCAAAGCTGACGAGTTTGTCTCTTTTTTTTTTTATTTTACTTTTACTTTTTTCATGTTTTCTTTAGTGTCTATTTAGAGTTGACTGTTTTACAAAGAGTGTTTTGTTCCCTTTTTAATGAATTTGTTCTATAACATTTTAAAGGCAATATGGAGTGTCTCTTAATATGCAGATGTGAAGAGGGGAAGGTACAAATCTTTTTTAATTGTGCAATTTTTGAGTTGCAGTGATTTTCTTTTTGGGATATCAGTTTCACAAATAGTTTTAATGAATTGAGGCCAGTATCTTGAGCCGGCCCTATGTCCACCACAGACCTTCCACATCATTAACAGTTTATATAGCGGCAGTGCTAGAGTTAGCAAGATTTCACCAAATGTCATACATAAAGACCTTTTAAGAAATCTCTTCTTTTTTTATTTCTATAAGAGCTACTTTATTAGTATCATTAGTTACTGCAATAAGCAAACAAAACAATGTCATCTCAACTAATACACATGATAAATTAAAGAACCATTATGGTCAAAAAAGGGCATGCTCTAATCCACATGTAACTTTAAGAGTATCAACTCTAGATTACTGTGGGCTAGATAATGAGTGGAGAGAAATTAATCGCTCCCGCTCACTGCTAACTTTGCTAGAAGTACGCTTTTTGCCCACAGCGGGTAGTGTGCATTTTACAAGTTGAAAGTTATAACCAGAAGTGATCAAATAGTCGAACTTGGAATATCACAACTGCGTTAACGTATTCCCCCATAGATTTCAATGGAGTATGAAATGTTGAAAACCCTATCCTGTTTTCTCAAGTGCACTAAACCGACATGAAATATTAATATTCCACATTCCAATGTTCTTCAAATAAAATAATATATTCTATTTATTCTTAAATACATATTTCTATATATACAGGTATATCTGATGGATTTTTGGTAAATATTTATGTATACCTATATATATATATATATATATATATATACAGTATATATATATATATATATATATATATAATGTGTGTATATGTGTGTACATATGTATTTATATGTGTATATATGTATTTACAGACACATATACACATGTGAACACATAAATACCTATTTACAAACATATATACATATATAATAGTGCATTGGAGCCCTTTGCAGTCAAGTAGCTGAGAACATGTAAAAGGGGAGAGAGAGAGAGAGGGGAGAGAGAGAGAGAGAGAGAGAGGGGGAGAGAGAGAGGGGAGAGAGAGAGGGGGAGAGAGAGGGGGGAGAGAGAGGGGGGAGATAGAGAGAAAGAAAGGAGAGAGGAGAGGGAGAGGGGAGAGAGAGAGGGGGGGAGAGAGAGGGGGGAGAGAGAGAGAGGGGAGAGAGAGCAAAAGAGAGGGGGAGAGAGAGCAATAGAGAGTGGGAGAGAGAGAGAGCAATAGAGAGTGGGAGAGAGAGAGAGCAAAAGAGAGGGATGGAGAGAGAGAGAGAGCAAAAGAGAGGGGGAGAGCACAAAAGAGAGGGGGGAGGGAGAGCACAAAAGAGAGGGGGGAGAGAGAGCGCAAAAGAGAGGGGGGAGAGAGAGCGCAAAAGAGAGGGGGGAGAGAGAGAGCAAAAGAGAGGGGGAGAGAGAGAGCACAAAAGAGAGGGGGAGAGAGCGCAAAAGAGAGGGGGAGAGAGAGAGCGCAAAAGAGAGTGGGAGAGAGAGAGCGCAAAAGAGAGGGGGAGAGAGAGAGTGCAAAAGAGAGGGGGGAGAGAGAGCAAAAGAGAGAGAGAGAGTGCAAGGGGTGGGACCGCGGTACTGCAAAAAATGGCCTGTGTGAACGGGCTTTAGGACTAGTATATATATATATATATATATATATATATATACAGTATAGGGTTCATAGTCTTAAAATGACATGCTCTAAAACATTAAAGCATGTAATTTGTTGACTATAATGAGTCTTTAAATGAGAGAAATATAAATATATGAACAGGACAGTAAAAAGCAAATTAAAAAAATCATTTCTAATAAGAAGTTCTTATTGGATGATTTTGTTCTTTGCTGATTGATTGGTCCAATCCTTCAAACACTGGCATTCATATTTAACATAGTAGATGAGGTAGAAAGAAGACATGAAGCCTATCAAGTTCAGTCTTTATAGAGCTCATATAACACACATTGTTAAATATTGTGAGCACAGTAATTTTGCATTCTCTTCTTGGGCTGAGAAGTGATTGTCACTTGTGCTCTTGCAGTTCAATTAAACAGCTTTAGGTTTTGTGTAAAACCTGTGCTTGTCCTATGCTCTTTAGAGAGGTCAAAAATAATATTCTGTAACCTCAGTTTTCTGCAAAGTGCTGCAAATGCTTATTTGATTTGCAGCATTCTGAAGAAAAACAAGGTTAAAGAATTGCATTTTTTTTGCATTTCTAGGGAGCATGTTACAAGCAAAGTTTTTACACAAAAACAAAAGGTGTTAAATATCTCCATTAACATATGAGGCCTATTTGGGTTACTTAGGAGCCCTATCCTCTATTGCCCTGTACTACTGGGGACATTACAATGTATTACATATACAATGGAAGTTTTTTTTATGCTGGATACTTTGTCTTCTTCTATATTATGTGAAGCTTTTTTGATATGAGAGAACTAAGTTTTACTTTACATCTAATTATACTCTTTGTTATATATTGGTGTGTAATAGCATTGAAGGCAAAGGCAGAATGATTCATAATGAGCTATCACAGCTGCTTTGCATTTATGAGTGAACTAACTAAATTCTTAGTGGCTTCATGCTCTAGAATATTAGGACATTTTATTACTCTTATGCTTTTTATTGATACAGAACAACTTCCTCTTAAAGTCCTATGTTAAATCAAAATCGAGTTGCATAATTTAATATTTTAATTATACTGTATGTCACATCAGCTGTTAGTGGTTGGAAATAATACAATTAAAAAAGTAATTGTTAATCTGCTTTGAATTTTATCTAGAACTTATGCATCATTTAAAGGGACAGTCTAGTCAAAATTAAACTTTCATGATTCACTTTCCAATTTACTTTTATTATCAAATTTGCTTTGTTCTCTTGGTATTCTTTGTTGAAAGCTAAACCTAGGAGGTTCATATGCTAATTTATAAGCCCTTAAAGGGACAGTCAACACCAGAGTTTTTGTTGTTTAAAAAGAAAGATAATCCCTTTATTACCCATTCCCCATTTTTGCATAACTAACAATATTATAGAAATACACTTTTAACCTCTGTGATTACCTGTATCTATGCTTCTGCAAACTGCCCCCTTATTTCAGTTATTTTGGCAGACTTGCATTTTAGCAAATCAGTGCTATCTCCAGGGTAACTTCACGTGCATTAGTTCAATGTTCTCTTTATGAAACACATGAACTAATGCCCTCTAGTGGTCAAAATGCATTCAGATTAAAGGTAGTCTTCAAAGTCTAAGAAATTAGCATATGAACCTCCTAGGTTTAGCTTTCAACTAAGAATACCAAGAGAACAAAGCAAAATTTGTGATAAAAGTATACTGGAAAGTTGTTTAAAATTACATTCCCTATTTAAATTATAAAAGTTTTTTTCGGACTTGATCAAGCATATATTCAGCTTATAAAAATCAAAATAATTTTTATTACAAGTTTGTAAGAACAAAATTGCTCATTCAGATGCTACATGTCATTCACATTTTTATGTTGTATGTCTCGTTATAATGGGTTAAAGTAGGGATGGGGAACCTTGGCCCTCCAGATGTTTCAGAATTACATTTCCAATGATACTCAACTGGACTTCGGAGTGCCTAAGCATCATGGGTAATGGAGTTCTGAAACATCAGGTATGCCAAGGTTCCCCATCCCTGGTTTAAAGGGACAGTCTACTGTCTGAATCCGAGGTAAATCCACAGGAGTGGATTTCAATGGCGCACATGAACTAGCAGAGACAGCATTTGGACAGTTTGTCACAGCTATACAGTGCTAGTTCATGTGCACCATATAGATAACATTGTGCTCACTCCTGTGGATTCATCACTGCTTGGCTAAAATACAAGTCTGTCAAAAGAACTGAAATAAGGGGGCAGTCTACAGAGGCTTAGATACAAGGTAATCACAGAGGTAAAAAGTACATTAATATAACTGTTTTGGTTATGTAAAACTAGAGAATGGGTAATAAAGGGATTATCTATATTTTTAAGCAATACAAATTCTGGAGTAGACTGTCCCTTTAACCCATTTGTAACCAGGCATACAATATAAAAATGTGAATGACATTAGGCATCTGAATAAGCGATTGCATTCTTACAGACTTATTAAATTAATATTAAATTATATTCGGCTAGATTACGAGTTTTTGTCGGTAAGGCTGTGCGGTGCTAACGCTCCTTTTTTTCTTACTGCTCCCTTAAGCCAACGCTGGTATTACGAGTTCTCTGCAAGCCGGCGTCAGAAAAGTGAGCGTTGAGCAAAATTTAGCTCCACATCTCACCTCAATACCAGCGTTGCTTACGGTAGTGGTAAGCTGGCAAAACATGCTCGTGCACGATTTCCCCATAGGAAACAATGGGGCTGAGCTGGCTGAAAAAAAACCTAAAACCTGCAAAAAAGCAGCGTTCAGGTCCTAATGCAGCTCCACTGTTTCCTATGGGAAAATTAAATTTATATCTGCACCTAACATCCTAACATGAACCCCGAGTCTGAACACCCCTAATCTTCAATTTATTAACCCCTAATCTGCCGCCCCAGCTATCGTTGACACCTACATTATATTATTAACCCCTAATCTACTGCCCCCAACATCGCCGACACCTACATTATAGTTATTAACCCCTAATCACCCCCCCAACATCGCTGCAACTATATTAAATTTATTAACCCCTAATCTGGCGTCGCCGCCACTATAATAAAGTTATTAACCCCTAAACCTAAGTCTAACCCTAACCCTAACCCCCCCTAACTTAAATATAATTTAAATTAAACTAAATAAATTTACTACTATTAAATAAATTAATCCTATTTAAAACTAAATACTTACCGATAAAATAAACCCTAAGCTAGCTACAATATAACTAATAGTTACATTGTAGCTAGCTTAGGATTTATATTTATTTTACAGGCAACTTTGTATTTATTTTTACTAGGTAGAATAGTTATTAAATAGTTATTAACTATTTAATAACTTCCTAGTTAAAATAAGTACAAATGTACCTGTAAAATAAATCCTAACCTGAATTACAATTACACCTAACACTGCACTATCATTAAACTAATTACCTAAACTACCTACAATTAATTACAATTAAATTAAATAAACTAAATTACGAAAAAAAAAACCACTAAATTACAGGGGAAAAAAAAATTACAAGAATTTTAAGCTAATTACACCTAATCTAATCCCCCTAATAAAATAAAAAAGCCACCCAAATAATAAAATTCCCTACCCTATACTAAATTACAAATAGCCCTTAAAAGGGCCTTTTGCGGGGCATTGCCCCAAAGTAATCAGCTCTTTCACCTGTAAAAAAAAAATACAATACCCCCCAACATTAAAACCCACCACCCACACACCCAACCCTACTCTGAAACCCACCCAATCCCCCCTTAAAAAAACCTAACACTACCCCCTTGAAGGTCACCCTACCTTGAGCCGTCTTCACCCAGCCGGGCACAAGTGGTCCTCCAGAGGGTCCGAAGTCTTCATCCTATCCGGCCAGAAGAGGACATCCAGACCGGCAGAAGGCTTCATCCAGACTGCATCTTCTATCTTCATCCTTCTGGAGCGGAGCGGGTCCATCTTCAAGGCATTTGACGCGGAGCATCCTCTTCATCCGACGGCCGACGACTGAATGACTGGTCCTTTAAATGACGTCATCCAAGATGGCGACCCTTAAATTCCAATTGGCTGATTGAATCCTATCAGCCAATTGGAATTAAGGAGGGAAATATCCTATTGGCTGATGCAATCAGCCAATAGGATTGAAGTTCAATCCGATTGGCTGATCCAATCAGCCAATAGGATTGAGCTTGCATTCTATTGGCTGTTCCAATCAGCCAATAGAATGTGAGGTCAATCCTATTGGCTGATTGCATCAGCCAATAGGATTTTTCCTACCTTAATTCCGATTGGCTGATAGGATTCTATCAGCCAATCGGAATTCAAGGGGCGCCATCTTGGATGACGTCACTTAAAGGACCAGTCATTCAGTTGTCGGCCGTCGGATGAAGAGGATGCTCCGCGTCTGATGTCTTGAAGATGGACCCGCTCCGCTCTGGAAGGATGAAGATAGAAGATGCTGCCTGGATGAAGACTTCTGCCGCTTGGAGGACCTCTTCTGCCCGAATCGGATGAAGACTTCTGCCCCTCTGGAGGTCCACTTGTGCCCGGCTGGGTGAAGACGTCTCAAGGTAGGGTGATCTTCAGGGGGTTAGTGTTAAGTTTTTTTAAGGGAGTATTGGGTGGGTTTAAGAGTAGGGTTGGGTGTGTGGGTGGTGGATTTTAATGTTGGGGGGTATTGTATTTTTTTTTACAGGTGAAAAAGCTGATTACTTTGGGGCAATGCCCCGCAAAAGGCCCTTTTAAGGGCTATTTGTAATTTAGTATAGGGAAGGGAATTTTATTATTTTGGGGGGCTTTTTTATTTTATTAGGGGGATTAGATTAGGTGTAATTAGTTTAAAATTCTTGTAATTCTTTTTTTATTTTCTGTAATATAGTGTTTTGTTTTTTTTGTAATTTAGTTTATTTAATTTAATTGTATTTAATTGTAGGTAGTTTAGGTAATTAATTTAATTATAGTGTAGTGTTAGGTGTAATTGTAACTTAGGTTAGGGTTTATTTTACAGGTAAATTTGTCTTTATTTTAACTAGGAAGTTATTAAATAGTTAATAACTATTTAATAACTATTGTACCTAGTTAAAATAAATACAAAGTTGCCTGTAAAATAAATATAAATCCTAAGCTAGCTACAATGTAACTATTAGTTATATTGTAGCTAGCTTAGGGTTTATTTTATAGGTAAGTATTTAGTTTTAAATAGGATTAATTTAATAGTAGTAAATTTATTTCGTTTTACTTAAATTATATTTAAGTTGGGGGGGGTTAGACTTAGGGTTAGACTTAGGTTTAGGAGTAAATAAATTTAATATAGTAGCGGCGACGTTGGGGTCGGCAGATTAGGGGTTAATAAATGTAGGTAGGTGTTGGCGATGTTAGGGATGGCAGATTAGTGGTTAATAAAATTTAACTAGTGTTTGAGAGGCGGGAGTGCGGCGGTTTAGGGGTTAATAAATTTATTAAAGTGGCGGCGATGTCCGGTCGGCAGATTAGGGGTTAAATAATTTTATTAAAGTGTTTGCGATGTGGGGGGGGGGGCTCGGTTTAGGGATTAATAGGTAGTTTATGGGTGTTAGTGTACGTTGTAGCACTTTAGTTAAGAGCTTTATGTTACGGCGTTAGCCCATAAAACTCTTAACTATTGACTTTAAAATGTGGTAGGAGTCTTGGAGGTAGAGCGTCTACCACTCACTTTTTAAAGCGATCGTAATACCAGCGTTAGGCAAATCCCATTAAAAAGATAGGATACGCAATTGACATAAGGGGATTCGCGGTATGCTAAAATCACGAAAAAAAAGTGAGCGGTACACCTGTACCTGCCTGACTCGTAATACCAGCAGGCGTTAAAAAGCAGCGTTAGGACTCCTTAACTCTGCTTTTTAAGGCTAACGCAAGACTTGTAATCTAGCCGATTGATTTCTATAAGCTAAATAAATGCTTGATACTAGCGTATCTATTCTAGTACTTGAAATCCAGGCTTTAGCAGGCGTGAGAACAAAATGATATGTTGCACAAGCATATTGTTCAGCAATATAAAAAATATATAATAAAATATAAAGTAATTTTGTTGTTATGCTGGTAGAACAGAGATAAGAAAACACTGATCTAAATTATATGAGTAAATAAGCAGTTGGATTATGTGTTATTTGAAATAGCAGAACAGAAGTTGATAAAGAGAAAGTATGTTTTTCACTTGTAATAAAACGGTCACCTTGATTAAAGTGTTAATACTTATGTTTGGGGGGTTTTTAGTACAAGACTATCTTTAAAAATATTTTTTTTTGGTGTATCATGTATTTTTTTCAAGCCAAGTAAGAATGTTAAACTCACTAAAACAGAATCACCGTAAAGTCTATTTATCTTCAAAATTACTTTATATATATATTTATTTTCTTAAGGAAAGACATAATGGATTATTTTTGGTCATATAGGAACAATCCACCATAAAATAAAGATGTATGAGAATACATGAACATTGGTTCTTACTGTGCACAATGTACAGGGGGAAAGGCAAACATTTCTGCCTAGATTACGAATCTTGCGTTAGGGTTCTTAACGCCCGCTGGTATTACGAGTCTTGAAATGACAGGCTCATCACTCACTTTTTTGGCTAGACTCGGAAATACCGCAAATACACTTACATCAATTGCGTATCCTATATTTTCAATGGGACTTGCATAGCGCTGGTATTACGAGTCTGCCAAAAAGTGAGCGGTACACCCTTTCCTGTCCTGTCAAGCCTGGTACCGCATTTTAAAGTCAGTAGTTAAGAGTTTTACACTACAACTTTTAACTAAAGTGCTAAAAAGTACACTAAAACCCATAAACTACCTATTAACCCCTAAACCGAGGCCCCCCGCAAACACTAAAATAAATATTTTAACCCCTAATCTGCCAAACTGGACATCGCCACCACTATAATAAATATATTAACCCCTAAACCGCCGCACTCCCGCATTGCAAACACTAGTTGAATATTATTAACCCCCAATCTGCTGTCCCTAACATTGCTTACACCTACCTACATTTATTAACCCCTAATCTGTCGCCCCCAACGTCACCGCCACTTTATTAAATGTATTAACCCCTAAACCTAAGTCTAACCCTAACCCCCCCAACTTAAATATAATTACAATAAATCTAAATAAAATTACTACAATTAACTAAATTATTCCTATTTAAAACGAAATACTTACCTATAAAATAAAGCATAATCTAGCTACAATATAACTAATAGTTACATTGTATCTATCTTAGGGTTTATTTTTATTTTACAGGCAACTTTGTATTTAACTAGGTACAATAGTTATTAAATAGTTATTAACTATTTAATAACTACCTAGTTCAAATAAAGACAAATTAAGGTAGAAAAAATCCTATTGGCTGATGCAATCAGCCAATATGATTGAACTGGCATTCAATTGGCTGATTGGAACAGCCAATAGAATGCCAGCTCAATCCTATTGGCTGATTGGATCAGCCAATAGGATTGAACTTCAATCCTATTGGCTGATTGCTTCAGCCAATAGGATTTTTTATACTTTAATTCCGATTGGCTGATAGAATTCTATCAGCCAATCGGAAATTGAAGGGATGCCATCTTGGATGACGTCATTTAAAGGAACCTTCATTCAGTCGTCGGACGAAGAAAGAAGAGGATGCTCCGCGTCGGATGTCTTGAAGATGGACCCGCTCCGCGCCGGATGGATGAAGATGGAAGATGCCATCTGGATGAAGACTTCTGCCCGTCTGGAGGACCTCTTCTGCCCAGCTTGGATGAAGACGTCTCCCGGTAAGGTGATCTTCAAGGGGTGAGTGTTAGTTTTTTTAAGGGGGGATTGGATGGGTTTTAGAGTAGGGTTGGTTGTGTGGGTGGTGGGTTTTAATGTTGGGGGGGGAAATTGTACTTTTTTATTTCAGGTCAAAGAGCTGATTACTTTGGGGCAATGCCCAGCAAAAGGCCCTTTTAAGGGCTATTTGTAATTTAGTGTAGGGTAGGGCTTTTTTATTTTGGTTTTTTTTTTTTTGTTAGGGGGATTAGAGTAGGTGTAATTAGTTTAAAAATCTTGTAATTATTTTATTTTCTGTAATTTAGTGGGGTATTTTTTCGTACTTTAGATAATTTTATTTAATTGTAATTAATTGTATTTAGTTTAGTGAATTAATTTAATTATAGTGTAGTGTTAGGTGTAATTGTAACAGGTTAGGTTTTATTTTACAGGTACTTTTGTCTTTATTTTAACTAGGTAGTTATTAAATAGTTAATAACTATTTAATAACTATTGTACCTAGTTAAAAGAAATACCAAGTTGCCTGTAAAATAAAAATAAACCCTAAGTTAGCTACAATGTAACTATTAGTTATATTGTAGCTAGCTTAGGGTTTATTTTATCGGTAAGTATTTAGTTTTAAATAGGAATAATTTAGTTAATTGTAGTAATTTTATTTACATTTATTTAAATTATATTTAAGTTAGGGGGAGTTAGGGTTAGACTTAGGTTTAGGGGTTAATAACTTTATTATAGTGGTGGCGACATTGTGGGCGGCAGATTAGGGGTTAATAAATGTAGTTAGGTTGCAGCAACATTGGGGGGGGGCAGATTAGGGGTTAATAAATATAATGTAGGTGTCGGTGATGTTGAGGGCAGCAAATTAGGGGTTCATAAGTATAATATAGGTGGTGGGGGTGTCCGGAGCGGCAGATTAGGGGTTACTAATATAATGCAGGTGTCGGCGATGTCGGGGGCGGCAGATTAGGGGTTAATAAGTGTAATATTAGGGGTGTTTAGACTCGGGGTTCATGTTAGGGTGTTAGGTGTAGACATAAATGTATTTTCCCATAGGAATCAATGGGGCTGCGTTAGCAGCTTTACGCTGCTTTTTTCCAGGTGTTAGGTTTTTTTTCAGCCGGCTCTCCCCCATTGATTTCTATGGGGAAATCGTGCATGAGCACATTTAACCAGCTCACCGCTAACGTAAGCAGCGCTGGTATTGAGGTGAGATGTGGAGCAAAATTTTGCTCTTCGCTCACTTTTTTTGCAGCTAACGCCGGGTTTATAAAATCCTGTAATACCAGCGCTGTCTGCAAGTGAGCGGTGAGCATAAACTGCTCATTAGCACCGCACCCCTCCTAGCGCAAAGCTCGTAATCTAGGTGTTCCTTTTTTATTGTAAATTGCAGTCTGGAAAATCAGTTTTAAAATGCTAAATCTTCTCTTGGCCTTATTTCTCCTTGAGAGGATCTGAAGCATGTGGCCCATTGGAAGTACACTGTACTTAATAATATTTGTTCAATTAAATATGTCTGAATAACAAGACATAGCCTTGAGACTCAGTGGAAGCACTGGGTTTATATTTTAATAATGAGCATTATAAATACTGTGCTCATTATTCATTTAACACAACAAGAAAAAAGACATATCATACTATAACAGCCTAATGTAAAGTCCTTGTCAATCAGTTACTACTAGTGCTGTATATTTTTGTACAATTTATTTTATTCAGCATTTAATGTATAGTGAAAATATTGTTGTCTAATTTTATAGAATACATAAATCATCTTAAATGCATTCTTGTATTTTTGCAGGGCTGTCAAGTTGCAATAAATGACAGTGTGACACAGTATCTGAGGTCTGTGTTCCAGATCATACTGTGGAGTAAAATCATACTGTAAAATTAAGGAAGGGGGGGAAAAGTTGTTCAAAATCTTTTTTTTTTATATTTTAAATTTTTATTAAGGCCGTGCAATATAAACATAAGTAAATGCATATATGATATTGATATAACAGATGAATAAGATACATAGGTACCAGGACCTGATACAAGAAAATATAAAGTTTATAACAGATACAAATGTAAATTGTCATAAGTATACCAGACCCTTAATTATCATAATCTATATCATTTAGCATACAACATCAGCAGAATTCTCCCCAGAAGAAAAAAGGAACAAAAAATTCTTGCCATTTAACATACAACATCTACAGTGTTCCCCCACAAAAGTGATTAAATTAATTTTAGTAAATGACATATAAACCAAAGGGAGCAGAATTATTTCAACCTTATATTTGTAAGAAAGAACAAAATTCCACCAATGATAAATCATACGCCTAGATTAAGAGTTCTGTGTTAGCCTTAAAAAGCAGCGTTAAGGGGTCCTAAAGCTGCTTTTTATCTAACGATGGTATTACGAGTCAGGCAGGAAAGGGTCTACCGTTCACTTTTTTTCCGTGACTCAAGGCTACCGCAAATCCCCTTACGTCAATTGCGTATCCTATCTTTTCTATGGGATTTGCCTAACGCTGGTATTACGAGTCTTGGAAGAAGTGAGTGGTAGACCCTCTACCGCCAAGACTCCAACCGCAAAAAAAAGTCAGTAGTTAAGAGCTTTATGGGAACATAAAGCTCTTAACTACAGTGCTACAAAGTATACTAACACCCATAAACTACCTATGAACCCCTAAATCGAGGCTCCCCCACATCGCAAACCCTATAATACATTTTTTAACCCCTAATCTTCCAACTGGACATCGCCACCACCTACATTATCCCTATGAATCCCTAATCTGCTGCCCCTAACATCTCCGACACCTACCTACACTTATTAACCCCTAATCTGCCGACCGGACATCGCTGCCACTATAATAAATGTATTAACCCCTAAACCGCCGCACTCCCGCCTCGCAAACACTATAATAAATTTTATTAACCCCTAATCTGCCCTCCCTAACATCGCCGCTACCTACCTACAATTATTAACCCCTAATCCGCCGCCCCAACGTCGCCGCTACTATAATAAAGTTATTGACCCCTAAACCTAAGTCTAACCCTAACCCTAACACCCCCCTAAGTTAAATATAATTTAAATAAAACGAACTAAATTTACTATAATGAAATAAATTATTCCTATTTAAAACTAAATACTTACCTATAAAATAAACCCTAATATAGCTACAATATAACTAATAGTTACATTGTAGCTATTTTAGGATTTATATTTATTTTACAGGCAACTTTGTATTTATTTTAACTAGGTACAATAGCTATTAAATAGTTAATAACTATTTAATAGCTACCTAGTTAAAATAATTACAAAATTACCTGTAAAATAAATCCTAAACTAAGTTACAAATACATCTAACACTACACTATCAATAAATTAATTAAATAAATTAGCTACAATTATCTAAACTAAAATACAATTAAATTAACTAAACTATAATACAAAAACAAACACTAAATTACAGAAAATAAAAAAAATACAAGAAGTTTAAACTAATTACACCTAATCTAAGCCCCCTAATAAAATAAAAAAGCCCCCCAAAATAATAAAATGCCATACCCTATCCTAAATTACAAAGTAATCAGCTCTTTTACCAGCCCTTAAAAGGGATTTTTGCGGGGCATTGCCCCAAAGTAATCAGCTCTTTTACTTGTAAATAAAAATACAATACCCCCCCCCAACATTACAACCCACCACCCACATACATACCCCTACTCTAAAACCCACCCAAACCCCCCTTAAAAAAACCTAACACTAACCCCCTGAAGATCTCCCTACCTTGAGTCGTCTTCACCCAGCCGAGCCGAATTCTTCATCCAAGCAGGGCAGAAGAGGTCCTCCATCCGGTTGAAGTCTTCATCCAAGCGGGGCAGAAGAGGTCTTCCATCTGATTGAAGTCTTCATCCAAGCGGCATCTTCTATCTTCATCCACCCGGAGCGGAGCGGCAGCATCCTGAAGACCTCCGACGTGGAACATCCATCCTGATTGAGCTTGCATTCTATTGGCTGATCGGAACGTTACTGGGCTATGCTTGTGCCTTTCTCTTGTCCTTCCAGGCTTTAACCAATAGGCCCTCTCAAGGATTATCTGGATTTGGGGTCTCAGCTGGCAGTGATCAGTGAGCTGGACTACTGCTTAAAGTTCCAGTCTGCTACAATAGCACCATTTGGGTGCGCCTCACTTGTGAGTATATTTTATCCTGTCGGTTCTGTGTGTTGGTGCCCTGACGTTACTAGGCCATGTTTGGCGCCTCTGTTTCTCTTTCGTCTTCAGGATGCTGCCACTCGACTCCGGATGGATGAAGATAGAAGATGCTGCTTGGATGAAGACTTCAATCGGATGGAAGACCTCTTCTGCCCCGCTTGGATAAAGACTTCAACCGGATGGAGGACCTCTTCTGCCCCGCTGGGATGAAGAATTCGGCTCGGCTGGGTGAAGACACTCAAGGTAGGGAGATCTTCAGGGGGTTAGTGTTATTTTTTTTTTATGGGGGGTTTGGGTGGGTTTTAGAGTAGGTGTATTTGGGTGGTGGGTTGTAATGTTTGGGGGGTATTGTATATTTATTTAGAGGTAAAATAGCTGATTACTTTGGGGCAATGCCCCGCAAAAAGCCCTTTTAAGGGCTGGTAAAAGAACTGATTGATTTGTAATTTAGGATAGGTTAGGGCATTTTATTATTTAGGGGGGCTTTTTTATTTTATTAGGAGGCTTAGATTATGTGTAATTAGTTTAAACTTATTGTAATTTTTTTTATTTTCTGTAATTTATTGTTTGTTTTTGTATTATAGTTTAGTTAATTTAATTGTATTTTAGTTTAGATAATTGTAGCTAATTTATTTAATTAATTTATTGATAGTGTAGTGTTAGGTGTATTTGTAACTTAGGTTAGGATTTATTTTACAGGTAATTTTGTAATTATTTTAACTAGGTAGCTATTAAATAGTTATTAACTATTTAATAGCTATTGTACCTAGTTAAAATAAATAAAAAGTTGCCTGTAAAATAAATATAAATCCTAAAATAGCTACAATGTAACTATTAGTTATATTGTAGCTATATTATGGTTTATTTTATAGGTAAGTATTTAGTTTTAAATAGGAATAATTTATTTCATTATAGTAAATTTAGTTCATTTTATTTAAATTATATTTAACTTAGGGGGGTGTTAGGGTTAGGGTTAGACTTAGGTTTAGGGGTTAATAACTTTATTATAGTAGCGGCGACGTTGGGGGTGGCAGATTAGGGGTTAATAATTGTAGGTAGGTGGCGGCGATGTTGGGGAGGGCAGATTAGGGGTTAATAAAATTTATTATAGTGTTTGCGAGGCAGGAGTGCGGCGGTTTAGGGGTTAATACATTTATTATATTGGCGGCGATGTCCGGTCGGTAGATTAGGGGTTAATAAGTGTAAGTAGGTGGCGGCGAGGTTGGGGGCGGAAGATTAGGGGGTAATAAATATAATATAGGTGTTGGAGATGTTAAGGGCAGCAGATTAGGGGTTCATAGGGATAATGTAGGTGGCGGCGATGTCCGGTCGGAAGATTAGGGGTTAATAAGTGTAGGTAGGAGGCGGCAACGTGGGGGGGGGGGCAGATTAGGGGGTAATAAATATAATATAGATGTTAGGGACAGCAGATTAGGGGTTCATAGCTATAATGTAGGTTGTGGCGGTGTCCGGAGCGGCAGATTAGGGGTTAATAATATAATGTAGGTGTCAGCAATAGCGGGGGCGGCAGATTAGGGGTTCATGTTAGGGTGTTAGGTGTAGACTTAGAAAGTGTTTCCCCATAGAAAACAATGGGCTGCGTTAGGAGCTGAACGCTGCTTTTTTGCAGGTGTTAGGTTTTTTTTCAGCCAGCTCAGCCCCATTGTATCCTATGGGGATATCGTGCACGAGGACGTTTTTCCATCTTAACGCTACCGTAAGCAACGCTGGTATTGAGAGTTGAAGTGGAGCTAAATTTGGCTCAACGCTCCCTTTTCTGAGGCTAACACAGCCATTCAGACAACTCGTAATACCAGCGTTGGCTTAAGGGAGCGCTGGGAAAAAAATGCTTGTTAGCACCGCCGGTCTTTACCGACAAAACTCGTAATCAAGGCGATAGTTTCTTAATATAGAGAACAAAAGCAATATGCAGAAGAAGAGAGCGTACTATCTCTCTCTATTATAAAAAGAGTGGATTTAATTTTATTTCTGTCAAATTGAGGAAGGGCCAGGGGGGGAGGAGAGAAAGAGAAGAAGAAGAGAGAGAAAAAAAAGGGGGGGTAGGAGAGATTTACAGAGTCCTGTAATACTAATCGTTTAGTCCTATGTTTTGTAAGAGGGTCAGGAGCTGCCTCTGTAGACTACTTCTATATACAGGGAGTGCAGAATTATTAGGCAAGTTGTATTTTTGAGGATTAATTTTATTATTGAACAACAACCATGTTCTCAATGAACCCAAAAAACTCATTAATATCAAAGCTGAATAGTTTTGGAAGTAGTTTTTAGTTTGTTTTTAGTTATAGCTATTTTAGGGGGATATCTGTGTGTGCAGGTGACTATTACTGTGCATAATTATTAGGCAACTTAACAAAAAACAAATATATGCCCATTTCAATTATTTATTTTTACCAGTGAAACCAATATAACATCTCAACATTCACAAATATACATTTCTGACATTCAAAAACAAAACAAAAACAAATCAGTGACAAATATAGCCACCTTTCTTTGCAAGGACACTCAAAAGCCTGCCATCCATGGATTCTGTCAGTGTTTTGATCTGTTCACCATCAACATTGCGTGCAGCAGCAACCACAGCCTCCCAGACACTGTTCAGAGAGGTGTACTGTTTTCCCTCCTTGTAAATCTCACATTTGATGATGGACCACAGGTTCTCAATGGGGTTCAGATCAGGTGAACAAGGAGGCCATGTCATTAGATTTTCTTCTTTTATACCCTTTCTTGCCAGCCATGCTGTGGAGTACTTGGACGCGTGTGATGGAGCATTGTCCTGCATGAAAATCATGTTTTTCTTGAAGGATGCAGACTTCTTCCTGTACCACTGCTTGAAGAAGGTGTCTTCCAGAAACTGGCAGTAGGACTGGGAGTTGAGCTTGACTCCATCCTCAACCCGAAAAGGCCCCACAAGCTCATCTTTGATGATACCAGCCCAAACCAGTACTCCACCTCCACCTTGCTGGCGTCTGAGTCGGACTGGAGCTCTCTGCCCTTTACCAATCCAGCCACGGGCCCATCCATCTGGCCCATCAAGACTCACTCTCATTTCATCAGTCCATAAAACCTTAGAAAAATCAGTCTTGAGATATTTCTTGGCCCAGTCTTGACGTTTCAGCTTGTGTGTCTTGTTCAGTGGTGGTCGTCTTTCAGCCTTTCTTACCTTGGCCATGTCTCTGAGTATTGCACACCTTGTGCTTTTGGGCACTCCAGTGATGTTGCAGCTCTGAAATATGGCCAAACTGGTGGCAAACGGCATCTTGGCAGCTGCACGCTTGACTTTTCTCAGTTCATGGGCAGTTATTTTGCGCCTTGGTTTTTCCACACGCTTCTTGCGACCCTGTTGACTATTTTGAATGAAACGCTTGATTGTTCGATGATCACGCTTCAGAAGCTTTGCAATTTTAAGAGTGCTGCATCCCTCTGCAAGATATCTCACTATTTTTGACTTTTCTGAGCCTGTCAAGTCCTTGTTTTGACCCATTTTGCCAAAGAAAGGAAGTTGCCTAATAATTATGCACACCTGATATAGGGTGTTGATGTCATTAGACCACACCCCTTCTCATTACAGAGATGCACATCACCTAATATGCTTAATTGGTAATAGGCTTTCGAGCCTATACAGCTTGGAGTAAGACAACATGCATAAAGAGGATGATGTGGTCAAAATACTCATTTGCCTAATAATTCTGCACTCCCTGTATATTTTAAAGAAGTCCAGCCATTTTGGGGCGAATCTATTTTGCTGTTTCTCCGAGTTGTTGGAGTTATCAAACTGCTCAATTATAAATTGTGTTTGGAGCAAAAATGTTAAATTGTTAATGGTTGGTTCCCTATTTTTCTTTCAATACTTTAGAATAAGATATCTCCCTCCCAGGATCGTTGTATTAATAAAGTCAGTATTATGTATCTCATCCCTCGTGTCCACTAAGAAAAAATATGTTGTATCTTCAACACAATATTAGTACTTGTCAGCTTCCTCAACCAGAATACCAGAATTGTGTATGTTTCCAAAATTGTTGTATTTTCGGTCAATTCCAGAACATGTGGACCAGGTCGGCCTCCGAAGATCTACATATCGGACATAAATTTTATGAGAGAGGATACCATTTATTAATTCTGGCAGGGGGAATATAGACTTAATATTTTAAAGTGAGATTTCCACCATATTGCAGACAGTGTAGCTTTCTCTACACATATAATACTATGTTTAACTTTCTCTACATCTGATATTGACAGATCTGAGTGCCATTTTGAACAGATTTCAAGCACATTAAACTCACCTAAGTCAGATAGTATCATTTTGTACCAGTAGCTAATAGAGTGCTTGCCCATTTTATATAGAGAAAGGCCCATTATTATACTTGAATGTATCTATTCCGTATTACAATCTTTAGTTATTTCAAATATATTCCTAAATTGGTAACGCACATTAAGATTTTCAAAGGTATATATTCTAGTAATTTCATTCTCCATAAATCTCGGTTTGCCCACAATAGGTAATAAATCTGAAACAAAAGGATTACATTTTAGAGTAGTCCTAATAGTCTGCCAAGCTTTAATGATGTGGTATATAATATATTTTTTCTTGATCTTATTTGGAATAAATTTATTCGGACAATACAATAGAGCACTTAAAGAGAAGGGGTGGGTTAGTCTTTGTTCCACTTCTAAAAACTAAATATATTCCCCACCGGTGAGCCAGTCCATGGCTACTTTCGCTAAACAGATACTATTATAAATAGAAAATATAGGAAGTGCTAAACCCCCATATTGTCTTAATTGGGCTAATTTAGTCAGAGCTATATGTTTTCTACCAAACCCCAGATAAATGTCCTGATACAATTATCAAGAAATTTAACATCCGTTTTTGTTGAGTATGGGGATATTTTGCATTAAATACAAAAGTTTAGGTAGAACAATTATCTTGATTAAGTTAACTCTTGCAGTAATCGACAAAGGTAAGTTAGCTAATTTCATCAAGTCTAATTTAATTTTCAAGAGTAGAGGGGGGTAATTAAATTTATACCAATTCAAAGAATTTGTACTTATTTTCATTCCAAGGTATGTAATGAATTATTCTGCAATTTTAAAGGGCGGGGCATAGTCAATCTGTGTTAGAACTCTTAACTATAATAGCTCTGATTTAGTGACATTAATTTTGTACCCCAAAAAAGAGCCAAATTAAGAGACTATATCTAAGATCCTGGGTATCTCAACTTGAGTATTGTTAAGAAATAATAACAGATAATCTGCATAAAATAATAATTTGAGACGCTTATCTCCAAGAGGAATCCCCTTTAATATTTTCTTAAGCATTATAGCCAGTGATTCAATAGCAAGATTAAAGAGAAGAGGAGGGATTGTACACCCTTGTCATGTTCCTGTATCCATAGGAAAAGAATCTGTAGGTGAGCCATTTACAAGTAACATTGAAGAGGCATTAGCATATATAGCCCTGATACAATTTAAAAATTGGTCTCTAAAACCAAACTCTATCATAGCATAAAACAGATGGTCCCATGTGATTGAGTTGAATGCTTTTTGAGCATCAACAGACAGTATAGAAGATCATGACTAGATTTAGTGTTGGAAATTGTAAAAATATCTAATAGAAGAAATATTTTACGAATATTTGCAGAAGGATTCCTATGTGACATAAAGCTGACCTAGTCCACATGAATCAAAGAGCCAAGAATTGGTTTAAGTCTATGCGCTAGGATAGTTGTCAATATTTTGTAATCCGAGTTTAATAAGGATATAGGACGATAGGAGTCCATTGATTCAGGGTCTTTGCCCTTTTTGAGAATCAAGGTAATTTTAGAGGCGGAGAAATAAGCTGATGGAGTTTTATCATTATAAAGATAATCGTTGAAAAGATTAAAAAGAGGTGAGGTTACCTCATTTTTGAGGATTTTATAAAATTCAGCTGGCAAAAGATCTGGACCAGCTGCTTTAACTAGTTTGAGTCTGTCTATTGCTTGTTGGACTTCTAATTCCATAACAGGAGCATTTAATATATCAATCTCTTGAGTGGACAACTTAGGCAGTGAGATTTTTCCCCAAAAATCATTTTTATTTTGCTCATTAATTAGTAGAGCGGAATATAAATTTTTAAACAATTCATGAAATTCTAGTTTAATTGCATCAACTTCGGTTATCCTTTTCCCATCTATAATAATAGACTTTATGGATTTATAGGATTCCTGCGTATTTACGGATAGAAGCTTCCCTATGTTGTTACCATACCTATAAAATTTGGTTCTGTATCTAAGCTCCTGAATATATATTTTCTGTAAGTTAATGATTTCCCATTCCTGTTTGGCCTTTATATAGCTTTGCCAGTTTATCCGATTTGGTGAGGTTATATATGCATTATATTTATTTTTAAGATAGTTTGATAATTCAAACTCCCTAGCAAAAAAAAAAAAAATTTCAGTCTGATAGTATAGCTTTGGCTGTTTCCCAGAAAATCTCTTTTTTATGGTAATAGGACATATTTTGTATAGCATATTTATGCCAAATAGAAACAAGTCGTTTTTTGAATTCAATATTATTAAATAGGAAACGGGGAGAAGTATAGCTCCTAGCCGGTTCATAGTTCATGTCTCCCCACTTCATATCCAGTAATAGAGGTGCATGGTCAGAGATGGTAAAATTACCAATCTGAGCTTTTACATCAAGGCCAAATACTTTATCTGAGCCTAAAAAGAAGTCGATACAGGAGAAAGATCTATATTGTTTAGATTCATATGAAAACGCACGAGTATTAGGATTGAGAAATCACAATATATCCTTAATCTTAAATGTACTACAAAAAGATTTAAGAATTCTAAGCGCTTTTTTGGGAATCTTTATATCATAGTTATTTGTTGTTTGTAGTCTATCAATATTGTTAAAAACCATGTTGAAGTCACCTGCCACTATTAAGTTTGTGTTTACATATTCAAACAGTTTTATCTTCAACTGTTCCCAAAAAATCTCATCAATAGTGTTTGGACCATAAACATTACAGAGGGTAATTAGATGATTTACAACATTTATTTTTAAAATTATAAAGCGTTCTCCCGGATCTACTTCTTGATATAAAATTTGATATTCTATTCCTTTTCTAATAAGAACTGCAACTCCCGTTTACGAGTGGAGCAGGGGGTGAAGATAACTTCCCCTACCCAATTCGTGTTTATTTTTTTATGTTCTTCTGTCAAATGTGTCTCTTGTAATAGAGCTAAATCCGCCTTATTTTTCTTTAACTGATCTAAGATCCGCTTCCTTTTCCTCGGAATCGTAATCCCTCCTACGTTCCAAGAAATTATCTTTTGTATAGTCATTTCAGTTTATAAAATGAGTCTATAGAGGAAGCGGAAAAAAAAAGAGGAAAAATTAGAAAATAAAGTCCCCCCCAACCCCTCTTTGTCCCCAAGGTCATTCGCTTTGAATATATAGAAAAGTTCCACTCTATGCACTACAACAAAGTGCATATATATAAGTTTAAATAAAAATGTGAATGATAGGAATATAATTTCACTATTAAAATCAACTATCTATTTTTATATTTATCTGTAAAAGACAGCCTCTTGTGGAGTTTCTAGAGTGATTGTTTCATTTTCATTGAAGAGTTTAATTTTAGCCGGATAAATTAACCTTGCAGAGAGACCCAGATTAATTAGAATAGTACAGTATGGTGCCATTTCTTTACGTTTTGCAGCTGTCTAGGATGAGAAGTCTTGAAATAACAATATTTTATTGTGTTCAATTTCTACATTTTGAATTTTCCTATACGCTCTTAGAATATTAACTTTGTCCTGAAAATTTAGGTATTTAATCATGATAGGTCATTTTTTGTGGGGTGTTTTCTAGCAGATTTCTCAGAGTGCCTATCCTATGCGCTCTTTCTACACAGATAGTATGATCCTGTAAATTAATACCAAGTAATTGGGGAAGCGTTATCGCAGCAAAGTATACTAGATCCTGATAACTGGGTCTCTCTGGTAAACCCACTACCTTTAAATTATTCCAGTGTGACCTGTACTCTAGGTCTTCGAGTTTGTTACTAAGTTCAAACATTTTGTTTGTGTAAAAGACAGAGACCTCCGTAAAAGGTTAAACCATATTTTAACCTTTTACGGAGGTCTCTGCCTTTTACTTCCACGGAAGTTACTGCACTTTATCACTACATCAGTTATTTGTTCCTTTCACACTGTTTGTTGCTGGGTTGCAGCTTGGACACTGACAGACTGGAGACCTGAGAAAGGATCCACCTTGATACGGGAGAAGTATCCAGTTAGCTGACTACTGCGAGTGTCAGTCCGCCTGTTTGCACTGTACAAATGCCATCACAAATTGTGAGTTTTACTATTTCTTTATCTAGACCATATTGCATATGGATTTCACTATGAGGCGCCCCTTTCTCTTTCTGATTTAGATCAATGGAGACAAAGTGTTAGAAAAAACTAACACCTGCGGTTGCAGAATGGCAATCGCGATAACGCAATCCCCATTGATGTCTATAAGGACAAGAAGGTTATTTAAAAACCTAACACCCTAACATGAACACCTAGTCTAAATAGCCCTAATCCACCATTTCCCAACATCGCCAACACTAAATAAAGCTATTAACCCCTAAACCGCCACCTTCCCCCACATCGCAACTACTACAACTAACCTATTAACCACTAAACCGCCGACTGCCCACATCGAAACTGCTATAATAAACCTATTAAATCCTAAACCCCCGACCCCCCACATTGCAACTACTATAATAAACCTATTAACCCCTAAACTGCTGACCCCCCACATCCCAACTGCTATAATAAACCTATTAACCCCTAAACTGCCAACCCCCACATCACAACTGTTATAATAAACTTATTAACCCCTCAACCGCCGACCCCCCACATCACAACTACTATAATAAACCTTGTAACCCTAAACCGCCGGCCCCCACATCGCAACTACTATAATAAACCTATTAACCCCTAAACCGCCGACCCCCCACATCGCAACTACTATAATAAATCTATTAACCCCTAACCTGTCAGCCCCCCACATTGCAACACACTAAGGCCCAGATATAGAGTTGGGCGGTAGCCGTCAAAACCAGTGTTAGAGGCTCCCAACGCTGGTTTTAGGCTACCGCCGGTATTTGGAGTCAGTCAGGAAAGGGTCTAACGCTCACTTTGCAGCCGCGACTTTTCCATACCGCAGATCCCCTTACGTCAATTGCGTATCCTATCTTTTCAATGGGATCTTTCTAACGCCGGTATTTAGAGTCGTGTCTGAAGTGAGCATTAGAATTCTAACGACAAAACTCCAGCCGCAGAAAAAAGTCAGTAGTTAAGAGCTTTCTGGGCTAACGCCGGTTTATAAAGCTCTTAACTACTGTGCTCTAAAGTACACTAACACCCATAAACTACCTATGTACCCCTAAACCGAGGTCCCCCCACATCGATGCCACTATATTTAAATTTTTTAACCCCTAATCTTCCGCTCCGTACACTGCCGCCAACTACGTTATCCCTATGTACCCCTAATCTGCTGCCCCTAACACCGCCGACCCCTATATTATATTTATTAACCCCTAATCTGCCGCCCCCCGCTATCGCTGACCCCTGCATATTATTATTAACCCCTAATCTGCCGCTCCGTACACCACCGCCACCTACATTATAGCTATGTACCCCTAATCTGCTGCCCCTAACACCGCCGACCCCTATATTATATTTATTAACCCCTAATCTGCCCCCCTCAATGTCGCCTCCACCTGCCTCCACTTATTAACCCCTATTCTGCCGAGCGGACCGCACCGCTACAATAATAAAGTTATTAACCCCTAATCCGCCTCACTCCCGCCTCAATAACCCTATAATAAATAGTATTAACCCCTAATCTGCCCTCCCTAACATCGCCGACACCTAACTTCAATTATTAACCCCTAATCTGCCGACTGAATCTCGCCGCTACTGTAACACCCCCCTAAATTAAATATAATTTAAATCTAACGAAATAAATTAACTCTTATTAAATAAATTATTCCTATTTAAAGCTAAATACTTACCTGTAAAATAAACCCTAATATAGCTACAATATAAATTATAATTATATTATAGCTATTTTAGGATTTATATTTATTTTACAGGTAACTTTGTATTTATTTTAACCAGGTACAATAGCTATTAAATAGTTAATAACTATTTAATAGCTAAAATAGTTAAAATAATTACAAAATTACCTTTAAAATAAATCCTAACCTAAGTTACAATTAAACCTAACACTACACTATCAATAAATTAATTAAATAAACTACCTACAATTATCTACAATTAAACCTAACACTACACTATCAATAAATAAATTAAATACAATTCCTACAAATAAATACAATTAAATAAACTAACTAAAGTACAAAAAATAAAAAAGAACTAAGTTTCAAAAAATTAAAAAATATTTACAAACATTAGAAAAATATTACAACAATTTTAAACTAATTACACCTACTCTAAGCCCCCTAATAAAATAACAAAGCCCCCCAAAATAAAAAAATGCCCTACCCTATTCTAAATTAAAAAAGTTCAAAGCTCTTTTACCTTACCAGCCCTGAACAGGGCCCTTTGCGGGGCATGCCCCAAAGAATTCAGCTCTTTTGCATGTAAAAAAAACACATACAATACCCCCCCCCAACATTACAACCCACCACCCACATACCCCTAATCTAACCCAAACCCCCCTTAAATAAACCTAACACTAATCCCCTGAAGATCTTCCTACCTTATCTTCACCCTGCCAGGTTCACCGATCCGTCCTCGGAAGTCTTGATCCAAGCCTCGGAAGTGTTGATCCAAGCCCAAGCGGGGGGCTGAAGAGTGACGTCCATCCTCGGGCTGAAGTCTGGATCCAAGCGGCGACTGAAGAAATCCATCATCGGGCTGAAGTCGGAAGTCCATCATCGGGATGAATTCTTCTATCAAGCAGCATTCTATTGGCTGTTCCGATCAGCCAATAGAATGCGAGCTCAATCTGATTGGCTGATTGGATCAGCCAATCGGATTGAACTTGATTCTGATTGGCTGATTCCATCAGCCAATCAGAATATTCCTACCTTAATTCCGATTGGCTGATAGAATCCTATCAGCCAATCGGAATTCGAGGGACGCCATATTGGATGACGTCATTTAAAGGAACCGTCATTCGGCGAGTAGGCGTCGGTTGAGAGGTTGGATCCGCGTCGGTTGGAAAGAAGATGGCTCCGCTCCGCTCCAGAAGAAAGAAGATTGAAGATGCGGCTTGATAGAAGACTTCATCCCGATGATGGACTTCCGACTTCAGCCGATGATGGATTTCTTCAGCCGCCGCTTGGATCCAGACTTCAGCCCGAGGATGGACGTCACTCTTCAGCCCCCCGCTTGGGCTTGGATCAAGACATCGGAGGCTCTTCTGGACAGATCGGGACCCGGTGAGGTGAAGACAAGGTAGGGAGATCTTCAGGGGCTTAGTGTTAGGTTTATTTAAGGGGGGTTTGGGTTAGATTAGGGGTATGTGGGTGGTGGGTTGTACTGTTGGGGGGGTATTGTATGTGTTTTTTTTACAGGCAAAAGAGCTGAATTCTTTGGGGCATGCCCCGCAAAGGGCCCTGTTCAGGGCTGGTAAGGTAAAAGAGCTTTGAACTTTTTTAATTTAGAATAGGGTTGGGCATTTTTTATTTTGGGGGGCTTTGTTATTTTTTTAGGGGGCTTAGAGTAGGTGTAATTAGTTTAAAATTGTTGTAATATTTTTCTAATGTTTGTAAATATTTTTTTATTTTTTTGTAACTTAGTTCTTTTTTATTTTTCGTACTTTAGTTAGTTTATTTCATTGTATTTATTTGTAGATATTTTATTTAAATAATTTATTGATAGTGTAGTGTTAGGTTTAATTGTAGATAATTGTAGATATTTTTTACAGGCAAAAGAGCTGAATTCTTTGGGGCATGCCCCGCAAAGGGCCCTGTTCAGGGCTGGTAAGGTAAAAGAGCTTTGAACTTTTTTAATTTAGAATAGGGTAGGGCATTTTTTATTTTGGGGGGCTTTGTTATTTTTTTAGGGGGCTTAGAGTAGGTGTAATTAGTTTAAAATTGTTGTAATATTTTTCTAATGTTTGTAAATATTTTTTTATTTTTTTGTAACTTAGTTCTTTTTTATTTTTCGTACTTTAGTTAGTTTATTTCATTGTATTTATTTGTAGATATTTTATTTAAATAATTTATTGATAGTGTAGTGTTAGGTTTAATTGTAGATAATTGTAGATATTGTATTTAATTAATTTATTGATAGTGTAGTGTTAGGTTTAATTGTAGATAATTGTAGGTATTGGTAGGTACTATTTAATAGCTATTGTACCTGGTTAAAATAAATACAAAGTTGCCTGTAAAATAAATATTAATCCTAAAATAGCTATAATATAATTATAATTTATATTGTAGCTATATTAGGGTTTATTTTACAGGTAAGTATTTAGCTTTAAATAGGAATAATTTATTTAATAAGAGTTAATTTATTTCGTTAGATAAAAATTATATTTAATTTAGGGGGGTGTTAGGGTTAGGGTTAGAATTAGCTTTAGGGGTTAATACATTTATTAGAATAGCGGTGAGCTCCAATCGGCAGATTAGGGGTTAATGTTTGAAGTTAGGTGTCGGCGATGTTAGGGAGGGCAGATTAGGGGTTAATACTATTTATTATAGGGTTATTGAGCCGTGAGTGAGGCGGATTAGGGGTTAATAACTTTATTATAATAGCGGCGCGGTCCGGTCGACAGATTAGGGGTTAATAAGTGTAGGCAGGTGGAGGAGACGTTGTGGTGGGCAGATTAGGGGTTAATTAATATAATATAGGGGTCGGCGGTGTTAGGGGCAGCAGATTAGGGGTACATAGGGATAATGTAAGTAGCGGCGGTTTACGGAGCGGCAGATTAGGGGTTAAAAAAAATATGCAGGTGTCAGCGGCAGAATAGGGGTTAATAAGTGTAAGGTTAGGGGTGTTTAGACTCGGGGTACATGTTAGAGTGTTAGGTGCAGACGTAGGAAGTGTTTCCCCATAGAAAACAATGGGGCTGCGTTAGGAGCTGAACGCGGCTTTTTTGCAGGTGTTAGGTTTTTTTTCAGCTCAAATGGCCCCATTGTTTTCTATGGGGATATCGTACACAAGCACGTTTTTGAAGCTGGCCGCTTCCGTAAGCACCCCTGGTATCTGGAGTTGCAGTGGCATTAAATTATGCTCTACGCTCCCTTTTTGGAGCCTAACGCACTGAAAACCCAGCCATTCTGTGAACTCTAAATACCAGCGGTATTTAAAAGGTGCGTGGGAAAAAAAGCATGCGTAGCTAACGCACCCCTTTGGCTGCAGAACTCTAAATCTAGGCGTAAATTAAACTATTAACCCCTAAACCTAACACCCGCTAACTTTATATCACTTACCTGTGAAAAAAATAAAACCTAAGATTAAGCTATAAATAAACCTAACATAACAATTTAAAAAAACTAAAATAAACTAAAAATAAAAAACCTAAATTACAAAATGTAAAAACCCTAACACTACGAAAAAAAACTTAAAGTTACAAAAAAAACTCTAAAATTACGAAAAATAATAAAAATCTAAGATTACATTAAATTATAAACGAAATTATCCAAAATAATCGGCTAGATTACGAGTTTTGCAGTAAGAGCTGCTCGGTAGTAACTTGCAAGTTACTGTCACTGCTCACCTCCCTACAGAGCTGGTATTACCCGGCGTTAGCAGGCAATATTGCAGCGTAAAGCAAAATTGAGCTCTATACCGCACTCCAATACCAGCGCTGCGGTGAGCTGGTTTTACGTGCTCATGCACGATTTCCCCATAGACATCAATGGGGAGAGTTGGCTGAAAAAAAACCTAACACCTGCAATAAAGGAGTGTAAAGCTCCGTAACGCAGCCCTATTGATTCCTATGGGGAAACAAAATTCACGTTTACACCTAACACCCTAATATGAACCCAGAGTCTAAACGCCCCATATCTGCCGCCCCCAACATCGCTGCCACCTACATTACACTTATTAACCCCTAATCTGCCGCCCCCAATGTCGATGCCACCTACATTACACTTCTTAACCCCTAATCTGCCGCCCCCGACACCGCCGCCACCTACATTACACTTATTAACCCCTAATCTGCCGCCCCTAACATCGCTGCCACCTACCTACATTTATTAACCCTAATCTTCCGCCCCCAACATCGCCGCCACTATACTAAAGTTATAAACCCATAACCCTAAGTCTAACCCTAACACCCACTAACTTTAATGTAATTAAAATAAAGCTAAGTAAAACCTACTATTAATAACTAAATAATTCCTATTTAAAACTAAATACTTACCTGTAAAATAAACCCTAAGCTAGCTACAATATAACTAATATTTACATTGTAGCTAGCTTAGGTTTTATTTTTATTTTACAGCTAAGTTTGTATTTATTTTAACTAGGTAGACTAGTTACCAAATAGTTATTAACTATTTACTAGCTACCTAATTAAAATAAATACAAAGTTACCTGTAAAATAAAACCTTACCTGAGTTACACTAACACCTAACATTACACTACAATTAAATAAATTACATTTATTAAATACAATTAACTAAATTACAAAACAAAACAAAACACTAAATTACACACAAAAAAATGATCAAATATTTAAACTAATTACACCTAATCTAATAGCCCTATCAAAATAAAAAAAAAACCCTAGCATAAACTAAACTGCCAATAGCCCTTAAAAGGGCCTTTTGCGGGGCATTGCCCCAAAGAAATCAGCTCTTTTACCTGTAAAAAAAAATACAAACACCCCCCAACAGTAAAACCCACCACCCACACAACCAAACCCCCAAATAAAATCCTAACTAAAAAAACCTAAGCTCCCCATTGCCCTGAAAAGGGCATTTGTATGGGCATTGCCCTTAAAAGGGCATTTAGCTCTTTTTCCACACAAACCCTAAGCTAAAAATAAAACCCACCCAATAAACCATTAAAAAAACCTAACTAACCCCCGAAGAGCCACTTACAGTTTTTGAAGACCCGACATCCATCCTCAACGAAGCCGGGAGAAGTCTTCATCCAAGCGGCAAGAAGTGGTCCTCCAGGCGGGCAGAAGTCTTCATCCAGACGGCATCTTCTATCTTCATCTATCCGGCGCGGAGCGGCTCCATCTTCAAGACATCCGGCGCCAAGAAGTCCTCAACGTAATACCAGCGGTAGTGAAAAAGAGCCTTAACGCTACTTTTTCACTCATACCGCAAAACTCGTAATCTAGCCAAATAATAATTAAACCTAATCTAATACCCCTATAAAAACAAAAAAGCCACCCCAAAATAAAAACACCCCTAATCTAACATTAAACTATCAATAGCTCTTAAAAAGGCAATCAGCTCTTTAGTGGCCATTAAAAAATAAATAAAATACGTAATCTAAAAAAAAAAAAAACACTTAAAAAAAACAACCTAACACTAACCCCAAAATAGGTGTTCACCATTCCTAAAGTGCGGTGGTGAAAGTCTTCTTCTTCAGCTCCATCTTCATCCAGCGCGGGGCCATCTTCTTTCTTCATCCGGAGTGAAAGCGACACGGAGCGAAGACAGCTGCAGAGCAGGAACAACAGCTGCGGAGCCATCCAGCGTGGAGAATCCTATTTGTGCGATCGTCGCTACACACTGAAGATTGAATGCAAGGTACCCGTTTTATATTTGGGGTACCTTGCATTCCTATTGGCTGAAATTTACTGAAATATTTTGGGGGGTTGGTTGGGTGGGGGGGTTTTACTGTTAGGGGGTACTTTGTAACTTTTTATGTAAAACAGCTGTTTAACTTAAGGCAATGACCTACAAAAGGCCCTTAGGTTTATTTAAGTTAGTTTAATCTTATTTTATTTTTTTCACAGGTAGGTTTTAATTTATTTTAAGGTAGCTATATTGTAACTTTAATTTAAAGATAGCGGGTGCTAGGTTTAAGGGTTAATAGTTTAATTTAGTGTGTTGCGATGTGGGTGGCCGGCGGTTTAGAGGTTAATAGGTTTATTATAGTAGTTTCAATGTGGGTGGATGGCGGTTTAGCGGTTAATAGGTTTATTATAGTAGTTGCGATGCAGGGGTCTACGGTTTAGGGGTTAATAGGTTTATTTTAGTAATTGCAATGTGGGGGTCGGCAGTTTAGGGGTTAATAGGCTAATTTAGTGTTGGCAATGTGGGTGGCGGTGGTTTAGGGGTTAATAGGTTTATTATAGTATTTGCGATGCTGGAAGATGGCGGTTTAGGGGTTAATAGGTAGTTTATGGGTGTTAGTGTACTTTGCACCATTTTTGTTATGAGTTTTGTGACACATTTTTGTTACGCAAAATCCATAACTACAGGTTTTTGATTGCAGAATGGATCGTGGTGGGATATAAGCTGTAACGCTAGCGTAATAGCAGGACCGCACAACCTGTAATACGGGTGACCTGAAAATTCCACACTCAAAAGCCATTTTGTGTGTGCAGAACGGAGAGTTGCGGTATAGGCAAAACCAATAGCAGTATAGCCATATCGCTGCAACTTGTAATATGGGTGACCTGCCATTCTGTGCGCAAAGTCCAATTTTGCAGCGGTATAGCCGTACCGCAAAACTTATTTGAAATTCAGAGAAGGTGTTAGATCCTAATCTTTTTTTTATGCACTTGTTAATTATGTAGTTCTTACTGCATTTAGTGGACCTTTAACCCCTTAATGACCACAGCACTTTTCCATTTTCTGTCCATTTGGGACCAAGGCTATTTTTACATTTTTGCGGTGTTTGTGTTTAGCTATAATTTTCCTCTTACTCATTTACTGTACCCACACATATTATGTACCGTTTTTCTCGCCATTAAATGGACTTTCAAAATCTACCATTATTTTCATCATATCTTATAATTTGCTATAAAAAAAAATACAAAATATGATGTAAAAATGGAAAAAACACACTTTTTCTAATTTTGACCCCCAAAATATGTTACACATCTACAACCACCAAAAAACACCCATGCTAAATAGTTTCTAAATTTTGTCCTGAGTTTAGAAATACCCAATGTTTACATGTTCTTTGCTTTTTTGCAAGTTATAGGGAAATAAGTACAAGTAGCACTTTGCTATTTCCAAACCACTTTTTTCAAAATTAGCGCTAGTTACATTGGAACACTGATATCTTTCAGGAATCCCTGAATATCCCTTGACATGTATATATTTTTTTTTTTAGAAGACATCCCAAAGTATTGATCTAGACCCATTTTGGCATATTTCATGCCACCATTTCACCGCCAAATGCGATCAAATTAAAAAAAAATGTTCACTTTTTCACAATTTTTTTCGCAAACTTTAGGTTTCTCACTGAAATTATTTACAAACAACTTATGCAATTATGGCATAAATGGTTGTAAATGCTTCTCTGAGATCCCCTTTCTTTAGAAATAGCAGACATGTATGGCTTTGGCATTGCTTTTTGGTAATTAGAAGACTGCTAAACACCACTGCTCACCACACGTATATTATGCCCAACAGTGAATGGGTTAATTAGGGAGTATGTGGGGAGCTTCTAGGGTTAATTTTAGCTGTAGTGTAGTGTAGTAGACAACCCCAAGTAGTGATCTAGGCCCATTTTGGTATATTTCATGCCACCATTTCACCGCCAAATGCGATCAAACGTTACATTTTTCACAATTTTAGGTTTCTCACTGAAATTATTTACAAACAGCTTGTGCAATTATGGCACAAATGGTTGTAAATGCTTCTCTGGGATCCCCTTTCTTTAGAAATAGCAGACATGTATGGCTTTGGCGTTGCTTTTTGGTAATTAGAAGGCTGCTAAATGCCGCTGCGCACCACACGTGTATTATGCCCAGCAGTGAAGGGGTTAATTAGGGAGCTTGTAGGGAGTTTGTAGGGTTAATTTTAGCTTTAATGCAGTGTAGTAGACAACCCAAAGTATTGATCTAGGCCCATTTTGGTATATTTCATGCCACCATTTCACCGCCAAAAGCGATCAAATAAAAAAAAATGTTAACTTTTTCACAAACTTTAGGTTTCTCACTTAAATTATTTACAAACAGCTTGTGCAATTATGGCACAAATGTTTGTAAATGCTTCTCTGGGATCCCCTTTGTTCAGAAATAGCAGACATACATGGCTTTGGCGTTGCTTTTTGGTAATTAGAAGGCCGCTAAATGCTGCTGCGCATCACACGTGTATTATGGCTATCAGTGAAGGGGTTAATTAGGTAGTTTGTAGGGAGCTTGCAGGGTTAATTTTAGCTTTACTGTAGAGATCAGCCTCCCACCTGACACATCACACCCCCTGATCCCTCCCAAAGAGCTCCCTTCACTCCCCCACCCCACAATTGTCCCCGCCATCTTAAGTACTGGCAGAAAGTCTGCCAGTGCTAAAATAAAAGGTATCTTTGAACATTTTTATTTTTTTTAGCATATTTAAATATGCTGCTATGTAGGATTCCCCCTTAGCCCCCAACCTCCCTGATCCCCCCAAAAACAGCTCTCTAACCCTCCCCCTCTGCCTTATTGGGGGCCATCTTGTGTACTGGCAACTGTCTGCCAGTACCCAGTTTGCAAAAAAAAATGGATTTATTATTTTTATTTTTTTCTGTAGTGTAGCTTCCCCCCCACAGACCAACACCCCACCAGCCAAACCGATCTTGCTAAATTAAATATAATCCCCCCCTTTTTCCCCACTTCTAACTAAAATATTTCTGTAGTGTAGTGGTTCCCACACGCTCCCTCCCCATGCACGCGCCCGCCTCCCCGTGCACGTGCGCACATCTGTGCGCGCCCCCGGTCATCCCCGCCCATGGTCCTGCCCCCCTCCGCATCACAAGGGCCATCAATGGCCGCCACCCGCCTCCCACATCGGCTCCCACCCACCAACGAACTTAGCCATTAATGTCCGGTGCAGAGAGGGCCACAGAGTGGCTCTCTCTGCATCGGATGGCTAAAAATGGTTATTGCAGGATGCCTTGATATCGAGGCATCACTGCAATAACCGGAAAGCAGCTGGAAGCGAGCAGGATCGCTTCCAGCTGCTTTCCACACCGAGCACACCTCAGGTGTTAACTGCCTTTTTTTTTAGGACATACCCTGTACGTCCTCGGTCGTTAAGGGGTTAAAGTGTTTTCAAAGTAGGTGATCCCCATTTACTTTTTAAATATTTATCAGGTGTTCCCTGATCCACTCATGTACCGGTCTTGTTGTCTCTCCCATATATTGTCTATGACAGTTGCATTGGATCAAATATATTACATTATTATCCCAACATTGTATCATATCTTTAATCTGAAATTATTCCCCAGTGACTGCAGACTTTACAGTCTTTACTTTGGAGGTAAAATTACAAGTTTTACAGCTAATACAGAAAAAAGCCCAATAACTTATTTCCTAAACAATCAGTCACTTTCATTCTATTGTTTAAATTATGTTTAAAAAGGCTAGGAGCTAAAAAAAAAAAAAAAAAAAAAAAAAAAAAAAAAAAAAAAAGGCTAGGAGCTAGATATTTCTTTAGATCTATCTTTCACCAGAATCCCAATAACGGGATCTTTTATATGAGGTGCCAATGTTTATTCAGAATTGTGTATATATGAATATGCTGGGAAATGTAAGATATAACAATTCTGCATCTTTTTTGGCTCCTATATGTCAATAACTCTTTTCTATATTTATCTCTAGCTGTCTCTTTTGCATTCTTAATAATATCAACTCTATACCCTCTTTCCTTGAATCTATTTTCTAAAATCTCTGCTTGAATCATAATTCCTAGTGTTTGAGCAATTATTTTTAAATCTAAGGAACAGTCCTTTTGGAATATTATTAATCCAATGGTTTAATGGCATATGATTCTCCTTCCAGCTGTTAGTGAGTATATGATTATTTTTAAACATATTCATTAATAAATTAGCATAGCTGGGGCAAATCTCATGCCCATTGTTGTAAATTAAAATTCACATTAAAATAAAAATAATTATTTAAAAAATAAATCAAAATAATTATCAGTTTTGCATCAACAATCATGATAGGAAAAGTATTCTTTGCAAGAGCAGTGAGCATATGGTTTAGGCATTAATATTATTGTATGTACATATATATATATATTTATATTTAGCTATTTTATTTAAATACCTTTTAAATAAATGTTTTACTAATTTACTAAGCTGAATCAGTTCTAAACCACCTTAAAGGAAATAATAGAGGGCAGGCTACCCCGCCTCTTTTCTTAACTGCTCTTTCTTAAGCTATCTAGCTTCTAACCATTTTAAACTATTCAGATATAGGGGCCGATTTATGAAAGTGCGAGCGAATATGATACGATGTAGCGTTTATCATTGCACAAGCAGTTCTTGTGAACTACTTGTGCAATGCCGCCCCCTGCAGATTCGCGGACAATCGGCCACAAGCAGAGGTGTCAATCAGCCCGATCGTATAGGATCGGGCGGGTTGATGTCCGCAGCCTCAGAGCAGGCGGACAAGTTATGGAGCAGCGGTCTTTAGACCGTTTTCCGGCGGAAACAGGAGCATCAAGTTCCATTCAGAGCTCGATAATTCAGCCTCATAGTGCGCAATTTTAAACACAATTTCAATTTACTTCTATTATCAAATTTGCTTTGTTCTCTTAGTAACAAAATTGCACCATGACTGTGTCATGTACAAGATGCAACATAAAAGTTGGAAAAATAAACTTAAAGATGCACTGAATACATTTTATAAACATAGCATTGAGTTTTTTCCCATCTCCTTCTAGTCATGGGTGCTGACATGTTGAAATCTAGTTTTTATTACATTCCAGTGCTGACCTGTCCTTCAGATACCTGCAGTGTAACCTAGGTTCTATAATGGCAGCACCCATGATTAGAGGGAGTTGCATGAAATGCATTTAGGGCTAGATTATAAGTGAAGCACTAAATTATCATGGGCCTGCAAACGGGAAAATTTGCCTGTTTACGAACATGCGATAATTAACCATCCATTACAAGTGACTGGTTATTGCTACCAAAATTTAACTAGAGATTAGATCACTGGTTAATTTTCTAAAAGTGCCCCAAATGCCCTCAAATAGAGGGCATTATAGTTTTTTTTTATTAAAAGCGATATTTAGGGCTCCACTTGTAATCTAGCCCTTAGTGTTTATGGCCCTTTAACCCAAAAAATTGTATTTTACTCCTTAAAGGGACACTTTCCTGATTCAAATAGAGCATGTAATTTTAAACAACTTTCCAATTTACTTTTATTACCAATTTTGCTTTGTTCTCTTGGTATTCTTAGTAGAAAGCTAAATTTAGGTAGGCTCAAATGCTAATTTCTTAGACCTTGAAGGCTGCCTATAAGCTGAATGCATTTTGACAGTTTTTCACCACTAGAGGGTGTTAGTTCATGTGTGTCATATAAATAACATTGAGCTCACGCACGTGAAGTCACCTAGGAGTCAGCACTGATTGGCTAAAATGCAAGGTAATCACAGAGGTCAAAAGTATATTAATATAACTGTGTTGGTTATGCAAAACTGGGGAATGTGTAATAAAGGGATTATCTATCTTTTTAAACAACAACAATTCTGGTGTTGACTGTCCCTTAAAAGTTTACTATTTACCACACTATTTGGACAATTAACCTTTACATCCTATTAGTCAAGTTTCATCTTGCAATACAAATGAATGGGCCTTTTGGGAATAATACTTCTATAGAGGATATAATTGAAAACACAGAAAAAAAGATGTGCTCAGCATTGTTTGTTTATTTCAGAAGATAATAAATGGAACTTTGAGTCATATCTATTTTGCTGACAGATTACTTTCAATATATAAAAATATATATGCGCCTGTGTCTTTTATACAGAGAAAAGAGCCTGGTAGAATTGGCCAGATATAACCATCATTTGATAATACAGCCAAAAATTATGTTGCATTACATAGCAATAAAGCACTTCAGTTCCTAGTCCCTGGTTTTCTGTCCACCATTATACGTGGTGTTCCTGGATTTTTTTTCTTCAAAAAAGCTTTATTAAGATCACGTGAGATTACACATCATAGATCAGTTATACATGGCATATGTCAAAAATGTTGCAAATCAAAACATCACAAATGTATGTCCATACAATAACTGCAAGAAAACGTGATTCATGCATTATATTACAAATTTCCACATAGGATCTCATTATCTGGTTCAGTGTATCTCAGTCTTGTCCCCATCTATAACAGATTAGACCTCTCTTGGGTCTTCAACAATATCAAATATAATTAGCATTGGGGATATGTAAGGGTGAAATTTAGTACAGGGTCAGGGGGAAAGGGAAGGAGCAGAATGTATTTTCTGAATAATATGGAACATATGTGGTGTTAGCCAAAATTGAGTTAAATAAAAATGTTTCTATTTCTTGTGTGGTTAGCATTTTATACTTTTTGTAGATTAGTTGAAGGTAGTCTTTGGGAGATGGGAAAAAGTGAACAGAATCAATGTGGGAGCAGGGTGTGGTATTTTGATTTATAGGGGCATATTTATCAAAGTGTCAACTATGTTGCATTCGCCGGCATCAATACGCTCGCCTAACATTGCCAAACATTGCAGTCGCGGATCTCAATACGCTCTACTTATTTATAAAAAAAACATCAAAAACATGCACACCAAGTACGGGGCGATGAGCATCGGACTGTTGTTAACTAGCAGTCATCGATCTCGCGTCTATTCATCTTTTTCCCTACTTTATTTATACCATTTCACTAAACGCCGCCACTATACTAAAATGTTTAACCCCTATCCCGCCACTCCCCGACTTCGCTGCAACGTAAATAAAGTTATTAACCCCTATCCCGTGCGCTCCCCAACACCGCCGCCGCTAACATCACCACCGCTAACTAAACCTATTAACCCCTAAACTGCCAGCCCCCTACATCGCAAAAAAATAAAATAAGCTATTAACCCTGAAACCTAACAACCCCTTAACTTTCATATTAAAATTACAACATCCCTATCTTCAAATAAATTAAAACTTACCTGTAGAATTAACTAACTATTATACTTCAATTAAATTAAACTACCAATTAAATAAACTAAATTACATATTAAAAAAACCTAACCCTACTAAAATTATTTAAAGGGACAGTCTAGGCCAAAAAAAACTTTCATGATTCAGATAGAGCATGTAATTTTAAACAATTTTCCAATTTACTTTTATCACCAATTTTGCTTTGTTCTCTTGGTATTTCTTAGTTGAAAGCTTAACTTAGGAGGTTCATATGCTAATTTCTTAGACCTTGAAGGCCACCTCTTTTCAGAATGCATTTTAACAGTTTTTCACCACTAGAGGGTGTTAGTTCATGTATTTCATATAGATAACACTGTGATTGTGCCGTGAAGTTATCTGGGAGCAGGCACTGATTGGCTAAACTGCAAGTCTGTCAAAAGAACTGAAATAAGGGGGCAGTCTGCAGAGGCTTAGATACAAGATAATCACAGAGGTTAAAAGTACATTAATATAACTGTGTTGGTTATGCAAAATTGGGGAATAGGTAATACAGGGATTATCTATCTTTTAAAACAATAACAATTCTGGTGTAGACTGTCCCTTTAAATATACAATTAAACATTCTTACAAAGTCCTAAATTACAAAAAAAAACCTGTTACTAAAAAACAAACCCTAAATTACGAAATATAACAAACCAAATTATAAAAATATAATAGCCCTATCAAAATAAAAAAGCGACCCAAAATAAAAAAACCCTAGCCTACAATAAACTACCAATGGCCCAAAGATAACAGTTCTTTCATCTGGCAAAAAAAAATACAAACACCCCCCCCCCAACAGTAAAACCCACCACCCAACCAACATCCCCAAATAAAAAAACGAACTAAAATAACCTAAGCTACTTATTGCCCTGAAAAAGGCATTTGTATGGGAATTGCCCTTAAAAGGGCATTTAGCTCTTTTACTGCCGAGACCCTAATCTAAAAATAAAACCCACCCAAAAAAACCTTCAAAAAACCTAACACTAACCCCTAACGATCCACTTACAGTTCTTGAAGTCCTGCTTGATGGATCCATACAACCAGCGAAGTCTTCATCCATGCATCAAGAAGTCTTCATCCAGACGGCCTCTTCTATCTTCATCCAGCCAGCGTGGAGCGGGTCCATCCTGAAGACATCCGGCGCAGAGCATCCTCTTCATATGGCCGCCGCCGTACACTGATTCTTCAATGCAAGTGACCAATCCAATATGGCGTCCCTTGCATTTCTATTGGCTGAAAAATTTCAATCAGCCAATAGGAATTAGAGCTGCTAATATCCTATTGGCTGTTCCAATCAGCCAATAGGATTGAGCTCTCATCCTATTGGCTGTTCCAATCAGCCAATAAAATGAGACGCATGGATGAGGACTTCGCCGCCTGGATGGATCCTTCAAGCGGGACTTTAAGAACTGTAAGTGGATCGTCGGAGGTTAGTGTTAGCTTTTTTTAAGGTTTTTTTGGGTGGGTTTTATTTTTAGATTAGGGTCTGGGCAGTAAAAGAGCTAAATGCCCTTTTAAGGGCAATTCCCATACAAATGTCCCTTTCAGGGCAATGGGTAGCTTAGGTTATTTTAGATAGTTATTTTTAATATCTTTTTATTGAAAGGAATCTGTTCATAGAATACAACAGTCATTTCACAAAATAACATTCTTGAAACATCAAGAAATACAAGAACGAGTCGTTAAAACAGACTAACATATTATTGGGGTAAAGCAAAGTATACAAAGTAATGATAGAAAAGCACAAAATTATACATCAAGTGTCATGACTCAAAATATAATTGGTAGTGACAAAAGCAGATCATGTAAGTACCTAAAGCATTGATAGAAATTTACCAGTATTTATCCCAGCCTGAAAATGAGAATTTGAGCGGCATGGTTCCAAATTAATTCTCCGTAATGTTTAATACACCCACAGAATTTTTAATGTATTCATCCCACATTGATTTCAAAATAAGAAAGCTTTCTATATTACCATATTTGAATGCACAATACTCCTCAAGCTCTAACAACTCTGCGACTTTGTTTTTCCACATTGCCAGGTTCAGAATATCTTTAGACTTCCAAGACCTCGCTATGAGGATCTTAACGCTATTTGTGAAAATTCGGAATAGGGGAATTGGGTATTTAGAGGGGAGTCGGAATGATTTATTTAGGAACCATATCTTGGGATTGGGAGGGATGGGCATTCACAAGACGAGCTCAACCTCTCACATAATATCATACCAGAAATTATTAATTTTCGAGCACCACCACCACATATGCCCCATGCCACTCCCAACATGGCCGCACCTCCAGCATCTATTACTGGTCTATAATTGGTCTTGTGAACATATGGAGTCATTTATGGAAACGTGATGGGCAAGTATATCAGGGGTGGGTGTGATTGAGATATGTTGGGAGCTGAATGAGGATAATGTGAAGTCTGAATTGTGTGTTACAGAAGTCAGCGGGCCCGGGCTGGAGGAAAGAAAAGGGTTAAGTTTAGTAGCAACGTCCCACATGATAGCAGTTTCTCCTGTAATCAGGTTAGAAATTGACTTAACTCTCCTGGGAAAGCTAGGGCTCCAACAGAAGCTCGCAAGTGGCAGTTCAGAATTTATGCTCTCCTCCAGCCGGACCCACCTCCTCTGCTCACCTCCCACCCTCCAGTCCAATATCCTCTGCAGGAATATGGAGGTCCTGTAAGCCTTCTGATCGGGTAATCCTAAGCCGCCAAGGTTCCTGGGGAGGGACATAGTGACTTTAATTATTCTGGGTGGCTTCTTTTGCCATACAAAGAAACTGAATAAACTGAATTTGAGGGATGTATCTGGGGGGGAGAGGGATCGGTAGCGCTTGCATAATGTAGAGCAGTCTTGGGAAGATGTTCATTTTTAAAGTGTTAATGCGCCCTAGCCAGGACAGTCTCTTAGAGCCCCAAGAGGAAAGCTCATGGGCCATTGCGGTCTTAATTGGGAGATAGTTAATTGGGAGATTGGGGATAATTTATTAGGTTTAAGGAGGACAGAGATGTGTGCCAGGAGCGTGAAGGGTGGGAATTATCTTTTTTCATCAATACTTCGGAAGTACCTAAGAATGTGGGGGCCAAGATCTCTTTAAATAGGGAGTAATAGGAATTACCAAACCCATCTGGGCCTGGGGCTTTTTAGTTTTTTTTATTTGGGGGGTTGGTTGGGTGGAGGGTTTTACTGTTGGGGAAGGTGTTTGTATTTTTTTTTCCAGGTAAAAGAGCTGTTATCTTTGGGGCAATGCCCCACAAAAGGCCCTTTTAAGGGCCATTGGTAGTTTATTGTAGGCTAGGGTTTTTTTATTTTGGGGGGGCTTTTTTATTTTGATAGATTAGGTGTAAAAATGTTTATTTTTGATAATTTAGTTTGTTGCCGGAGAATGCAACATAGTTGTCACTTTGATAAATATGTTCCTCTGTATTAAGGTGGTACCGCCACTTTGTGGGCACATAGGATTGAAAACATTTGGGCTGGGGGTGCTATATCTATTCTTGTAAAATAAAAGATAGGTATTGTCCTAATTTTTTTTTTTTTTAATGGTCAAAGTTCCAAGATGATGTGCTATCTCCCTCTTGTGGGAGCTGAGAAAATTGGGCGACAAGAAACTTAAAACGATATAGTTAACTATTTGGGAATTAAAAAGTTGGTTCTAGAGACATATATCATGGGATGTCACTTTAAATATTTGCATAGTCTATTTTACCCTTCAGAAGCCCTGGCCACAAGCCACTTAATAGGGATTATATGCGAGTTAGACTCGCCTTCTTTGTTTGCCTGCTTAGATAAAATAAACATGAATATATTAATTAAAGAAATTGTGTTATCCTCTATGCCTTTATGTCATAACTAAAAATTGTACATCATTATCCACTGAGAATAGATAACTGGAAAAATTAACTTTTTAAACATTACTTCCATATATCCTATAAAGCATATACACCCATTAAAATGAACTGAAACATGTAAATAGTAAAAAACTGAAAACATTTCGAAATAGGTTATTCAAAAATATATTAAGATTACAAGCATCTACTTAACATGGTTTTATCAGAGGATTTAGTTATGTTCAGTCCCCAGATTCTGTCTGTCGGCAAGCTCTAGTCTTTATATAATCTGAGAGTCCTCTGTGTTGTGTTCTAGAGGTCTTTGATCCTGCCTGTAGGTTAGCTTGCCATAAATTCATGCCGGTTGAAAACATTGTGTCGCCATGCTTAATGGCGAGACCACCGCTCATGGCCCTGTTTTCCTTTGGAATGATCTCTGCTTTGGGATGTTCAGCCAGGATATCTTTTTGACTAGCAGTCGCGGTTGTTCAGGAGACCTCTCCAAACCCCCTCAGCGTGATGATCACTGGGGTCTGAACTGGTCGCTGATTCCTGCTTGATGGTCCGGCGGGTGCTGGAGGTTGAAGTGTGATAGAGAGCAAGCAGAGTTCTCCGTTGTCAAGGCTCTTAGAATCATGACTTGCGGCTTTAACAGGTATATTGCCTGGGCTTGGCATAAGTTCTTTATTTTGATATAACTCACCAGGAAGAAAAGCTGTACTTTGTTGTTGTGCGATTTCTTTGTGCTGATCTGTTGTGGCTACAGTAAATTCAGTAGAGATGGCGCCATTTTGGGTGACAGTTTCTGAAGTTCCTTCTTGATGTAAATAGGGTATACATCATTCACTAATTTTATTTATTAGGAAGTCGAAAGGTGTTTTGTCGAGAAGCGTCTCCATAATTCTCTCTAGATTCTCAAAGAGTGATTCAAGATGGCATTTTGGCTCAGATTCTCCCATAAAGGCTATAGTTAGATGTGAGTGATGTACTTTTTTACGCAGCTTTTCCCCTCTTCTTTCGTGTTTCTCTGGAGGTATCTTTGATTGTAGTGGTAAAGCTGCTATGGTCTTGCTAACGTTCCAATGCACTCAATTAAGGCTGAATACATTGGCGTACCAAGGGGGATGCGCTGCCTGCATATTTGCCACCGCTGCAGGCCTTCTTTTTCCGATCTCGAACTCCAGTATCAGAAATACAGTTGTATTTCTCTTGTATGTTGCAAAGCTGGGCTATAACGTTGTAGTATTGACATTTTGGCAAACAGCTGTAAGATGCCTCTGAAAATCGGCAGATTATCTGAGTCTCGGCTGGAGCTCTAGAGAGATACGACCATTCCTGATCGCTGCAGGGACACGCCCCCGGTGTTCCTGTAAGTGGTGTTCCTGGCTTTTAAATAATGTTCCTAGCTTTTGTTGGTGTATTTCTAGGGATCAGTAAGCTGATGGGTTACTGTGAGACGTAGTGCATCAGAAGGTATTTTGAATTATATGTTATCTATATTGATTACCTATTCCTTATTATCTGTGTAATGATCTGTGTGGCACCCTCTTCTTTTTCTCATGTTTTCTCAGTTTGGATACTACTTGATCTCAGCATAATCAGAACAGGTGTTGTCTATGGTTTACCTGAGGACTTTTTTTGAAATAATATTATCACTTTTATTGTATTTTATTGTATGTATGGTCGTGTTTATTTACAATTTTATGTTTGTACATGCTATTAATGTTAACTGAATTGTTAAAACCATATTTCTTGTGTCTTACAGAAATCTAATGTAGTTTGGACACATAATTAATCAATCTGCAATGTAAGTGCAGTGATGCTTGAGACTGGAAGTGTCCACTATGTCAGTCACAGACTTTATTAAGTATTCTGAAAGCAAAACTTTGTTGTTGAATATATAGTTCTCAAAATGTCCTTAGCAAGTGTCTGTTCATACATAAGTTACATCCTTCTAGAATAATGCTAACACTGCATAGATCAGTATACACAACCAGGGGATTTTTTGTGTAACATAAATTATGTCATTTTATAATGTTAATTATAACATTTTAAACATTATGAATTTGTTTTCCTTAAATAAGAACATTATTGCTCACATTTTTGAAAGAGGAATAAGCTTGTTCGGTAGCTAATTGGGTCATAATGCACAAGCGAATAGATACTCATATTTATCATAACATTTACCCATAGGAAAATATCATTCATGCCTTAAGAATGACATATGACTATTAGTCACTTCTACTTAGTGTTTGCGCAATTGTTTTTTAGTTTTGTTTGTTTTTCTCTTCTGATGAAGACAATAAGAGATATATAAAATGTGCAAATAATGACTGCGTGGACTATAGCAATCCTAAAGGGACATAAAAGTAAAATTTAAACTTTCAGGATTCAGTTTTAAGATACTTTTAAAATATATCAAATGTACTTGTTGTTTTAGTATCCTTTATTGAAAATCACTTCATATCCTCAGCAGCAGTAATGCACTACTAGGAGCTAGCTGGTGATTGGTCGCTACAAACATTTGTTTCTTGTCATTGGCTGATGTGTTCAGCTAGCATCCAGTTATGTGTTGCTGCTCTGGACAGTACTTTGTAGAAACTAAAATTTTATAGTTATGTCTTTAATTTAATCAACTAATATCTTTTAAAAACAATACATCTAGAGGGCGGAGCTAACTGCCATACAGGAAAGCTGCACTTTGTCAGAGCTCCTCTGCAAACTCTGCTAAAAACCTTATTAAAACCTCAAATCAGCCTATATCAACTGAGGTAAACAACAGATCACTCTAGCAGGACAAGGAATCAATCGATCTGGGACCAAAATTGGGCTTTTACAGCAAAAACGAAACCATCCAGTTCAGACTTCCAGGGCCCATTCAGGAAAGTCCCCGGCTGCGGCCTACACTGGATCCGGAGGTAGGAGTTAAACAACACAAAATAACCTCATTAGCTTGGGGAAAATAGAGAAACATACCCCAGATACTAAACTACCTAAAATAAAAGGGTTTTTTACATGCTACAAGTGGAAATAGCTTAACTCTGAGGAGAAAGGGAGGTGGGAAAATCGCCATTTTTAGCAACATTCTGCAAAGTTTATTGGCCCCTCTGCACCCCACAACTGTGTCCTTTTAAGAAGTACCAAGACCCCCAACCCTAGTCAGGAAAGTCAGAGAGACACTGAAGAGACAAAGGTTGGGAAAGCTTATAAAGGACACTTGATTACAAATAACTCCCTTTATTTAAACAGAAAGGGTTTTATTTTTACAGTAAAGAATACACATCAATACAGAGTTTGGATTTAACTCCTGAACATTACACTGCAGCATAAAATAGCACCTTGCACTGCATATGAGTAGTATGGGCTAACTAAAGAAGCAGCTGCACAGTGACAGAGCTACATGTAACATAATCTCACATCTTAATGATTTCTTAATACATCCATGCTAAATATAAGCTAACAAAGCATCCTTAGAGGACGTCATACAGTAGCTGACACCTTTGCATTGCCTGTACATAACAGCCAGAGCCGCAAACATACCATTGCAACATGAAAAACAAATCACAAACGGTCAAAGATTGTCTATCACGAGCACAATTAAAGCAAAGAAATCTGGAAAATTCTCTAACACCAACAATAAGCAATTCGCCCTCATCACAATCAGACATGACGGAACCAGCCCCGTCAGTGCCCGCAAATAAAGAGTTACTAAGTCAAATAAAGGTGCTATTTCAGGAAGAATTGAAAACGGCCATATCTGAACTTAGACAAGACATACAAGAAATTGGAGGGCGTACAGCGGAGCTGGAGGAGAAACTTGATGAAGTAGTTGTTGAAATACCACAAATACACAATGCCATTCAGGAGCAGTCATCACATCAAAAGGCTGGAAGATCAAATAGAAGACCTTGAAAACAGGTCGAGAAGGTCGAATCTCAGGATCCGAAACCTCCCAGAAACCTACACTAATCTTCCAGACACAGTCACAAAGATATTCCGCCACCTTTTACCAGAAATGGACACCGCCATGCTACTCATGGATAGAGTGCATAGGGCTCTCTCCAGACCGCCACAGCCCTCCATGGCCAGAGACATTATCTTAAAAATGCATTACTTCCATATCAAAGATCAAATACTTACGGCAGCCAGGAATGCACAAACACTCTCGTATGAAGGACACTCTTTGCAAATCTTTGCAGATTTAGCTCCGATCACCCTACGCAGAAGGCGAGAGCTCAAGCCTATTTTATCCATATTAAATAACATGCAAATAAGATATAGATGGAACTTTCCGTTCAAACTATCATTTACCTATCAAAACAACCCCTACTCCTGTACGACAGTTGAAGAGGGACAGGAAATTCTTAGGAAGCTACATCTTTTAACAGACATTCAAAGCAAGGATCAGCCACCTAAACCTCAGAGACAATCCTTTCAAAGGGAATGGACACCTGCAAGGAAACAGAAAACCCCCCGAAAAGGGCTCAAAAACTCAAAGACCCCAAGCAGGACTGATCAGAGTTCAGAATCCGAGGACAAAGAAACCTGAACTTACAAACAAACTCTTCAGGCCTGTTATCTATCGCTGTTTAACTACCTGAATAGGCAATCCACTGTTCTGTAAAGGTATTATGGTTGCTTAAAAAAATGCATATTAATTTTTAGTACCTATTCCAATAACAAAAAAAAGTTAAGGTTGTGAGTTGGATAGATCAGCATTTTACTGACCCTACATAATGTTTCCGGACATTACACTCTTGTCTAAACCGTTGAGACGTTCCTCATAATTCATACCCTATCCCTTTCAAACCCACATCCATATCCTTGTTTACCCAGCACCCTCCCACCCCCTACCAGATTACCCACTTATCTTTCCTTCTCTTCCTTCCCTCCCCATGCCCCCCCTAATTATAGCATGGTTCTCATATTCTAAACATTAAGATACATGTTGATTTTTTTTTTTGCACTATTGTGAAAATGAATAATGTCACTGTTTAATTGCTCTACTAATTTGACTTGAAATGTTTATGTTTGTTATGTTTGTTATAATTATAATGTTCTTAATAGTTGACGACTCATTGTACATTACAATGCACACTTTATCACAGATAGCATCACTCCTAAAGTTCACAAGGAAAGCTAGAAAACCTATAATACAAGCTCCTACCACCATAGGCAATTCTCTACTTCTAACCTATCACATAAGATATATCAAACAAAAGTTTTCATCTCCACTATTGATATCTACAGTGCTCCGCATGAATACAAAAATTAGACGAGCCAACAGAAATATACACAACTCCTACCCAAATATGGCTCCAATCACGGTAATCACACACAACGTTAGAGGTTTGCACTCTAACGTCAAACGAAAAAAGGCACTTCATGAATATAAAAATCTGCAAGCACATATAGGCCTAGATTTAGAGTTCGGCGGTAAAAGGGCTGTTAACGCTCCGCGGGCTTTTTTCTGGCCGCACCATAAATTTAACTCTGGTATCGAGAGTTAAAACAAATGCTGCGTTAGGCTCCAAAAAAGGAGCGTAGGGCATTTTTACCGCAAATGCAACTCTCGATACCAGAGTTGCTTACGGACGCGGCCGGCATCAAAAACGTGCTCGTGCACGATTCCCCCATAGGAAACAATGGGACTGTTTGAGCTGAAAAAAAACCTAACACCTGCAAAAAAGCAGCGTTCAGCTCCTAACGCAGCCCCATTGTTTCCTATGGGGAAACACTTCCTACGTCTGCACCTAACACTCTAACATGTACCCCGAGTCTAAGCACCCCTAACCTTACACTTATTAACCCCTAATCTGCCGCCCCCGCTATCGCTGACCCCTGCATTACACTTTTAACCCCTAATCTGCCGCTCCGTAAAACGCCGCCACCTACGTTATCCCTATGTACCCCTAATCTGCTGCCCTAACATCGCCGACCCCTATGTTATATTTATTAACCCCTAATCTGCCCCCCACAACGTCGCCGACACCTACCTACACTTATTAACCCCTAATCTGCCGAGCGGACCTGAGCGCTACTATAATAAAGTTATTAACCCCGAATCCGCCTCACTAACCCTATCATAAATAGTATTAACCCCTAATCTGCCCTCCCTAACATCGCCGACACCTACCTTCAATTATTAACCCCTAATCTGACGACCGGAGCTCACCGCTATTCTAATAAATGTATTAACCCCTAAAGCTAAGTCTAACCCTAACACTAACACCCCCCTAACTTAAATATAATTTTAATCTAACGAAATAAATTAACTCTTATTAAATAAATTAATCCTATTTAAAGCTAAATACTTACCTGTAAAATAAACCCTAATATAGCTACAATATAAATTATAATTATATTATAGCTATTTTAGGATTAATATTTATTTTACAGGCAACTTGGTATTTATTTTAACTAGGTACAATAGCTATTAAATAGTTAAGAACTATTTAATAGTTACCTAGTTAAAATAATAACAAATTTACCTGTAAAATAAATCCTAACCTAAGATATAATTAAACCTAACACTACCCTATCAATAAAATAATTAAATAAACTACCTACAATTACCTACAATTAACCTAACACTACACTATCAATAAATTAAATAAACACAATTGCTACAAATAAATACAATTAAATAAACTAGCTAAAGTACAAAAAATAAAAAAGAACTAAGTTACAGAAAATAATAAAATATTTACAAACATAAGAATAATATTACAACAATTTTAAACTAATTACACCTACTCTAAGCCCCCTAATAAAATAACAAAGCCCCCCAAAATAATAAATTCCCTACCCTATTCTAAATTAAAAAAGTTACAAGCTCTTTTACCTTACCAGCCCTGAACAGGGCCCTTTGCGGGGCATGCCCCAAGAAGTTCAGCTCTTTTGCCTGTAAAAAAAAACATACAATACCCCCCCCCCCCAACATTACAACCCACCACCCACATACCCCTAATCTAACCCAAACCCCCCTTAAATAAACCTAACACTAATCCCCTGAAGATCTTCCTACCTTGTCTTCACCATCCAGGTATCACCGATCCGTCCTGGCTCCAAGATCTTCATCCAACCCAAGCGGGGGTTGGCGATCCATAATCCGGTGCTGAAGAGGTCCAGAAGAGGCTCCAAAGTCTTCATCCTATCCGGCAAGAAGAGGACATCCGGACCGGCAACCATCTTGATCCAAGCGGCATCTTCTATCTTCATCCGATGACGACCGGCTCCATCCTGAAGACCTCCACCGCGGACCCATCTTCTTCCGGCGACGTCCAACTGCAGAATGACGGTTCCTTTAAGGGACGTCATCCAAGATGGCGTCCCTCGAATTCCGATTGGCTGATAGGATTCTATCAGCCAATCGGAATTAAGGTAGGAATATTCTGATTGGCTGATGGAATCAGCCAATCAGAATCAAGTTCAATCCGATTGGCTGATCCAATCAGCCAATCAGATTGAGCTCGCATTCTATTGGCTGATCGGAACAGCCAATAGAATGCGAGCTCAATCTGATTGGCTGATTGGATCAGCCAATCGGATTGAACTTGATTCTGATTGGCTGATTCCATCAGCCAATCAGAATATTCCTACCTTAATTCCGATTGGCTGATAGAATCCTATCAGCCAATCGGAATTCGAGGGACGCCATCTTGGATGACGTCCCTTAAAGGAACCGTCATTCTGCAGTTGGACGTCGCCGGAAGAAGATGGGTCCGCGGTGGAGGTCTTCAGGATGGAGCCGGTCGTCATCGGATGAAGATAGAAGATGCCGCTTGGATCAAGATGGTTGCCGGTCCGGATGTCCTCTTCTTGCCGGATAGGATGAAGACTTTGGAGCCTCTTCTGGACCTCTTCAGCACCGGATTATGGATCGCCAACCCCCGCTTGGGTTGGATGAAGATCTTGGAGCCAGGACGGATCGGTGATACCTGGATGGTGAAGACAAGGTAGGAAGATCTTCAGGGGATTAGTGTTAGGTTTATTTAAGGGGGGTTTGGGTTAGATTAGGGGTATGTGGGTGGTGGGTTGTAATGTTAGGGGGGGGGTATTGTATGTTTTTTTTTACAGGCAAAAGAGCTGAACTTCTTGGGGCATGCCCCGCAAAGGGCCCTGTTCAGGGCTGGTAAGGTAAAAGAGCTTGTAACTTTTTTAATTTAGAATAGGGTAGGGAATTTATTATTTTGGGGGGCTTTGTTATTTTATTAGGGGGCTTAGAGTAGGTGTAATTAGTTTAAAATTGTTGTAATATTATTCTTATGTTTGTAAATATTTTATTATTTTCTGTAACTTAGTTCTTTTTTATTTTTTGTACTTTAGCTAGTTTATTTAATTGTATTTATTTGTAGCAATTGTGTTTATTTAATTTATTGATAGTGTAGTGTTAGGTTAATTGTAGGTAATTGTAGGTAGTTTATTTAATTATTTTATTGATAGGGTAGTGTTAGGTTTAATTATATCTTAGGTTAGGATTTATTTTACAGGTAAATTTGTTATTATTTTAACTAGGTAACTATTAAATAGTTCTTAACTATTTAATAGCTATTGTACCTAGTTAAAATAAATACCAAGTTGCCTGTAAAATAAATATTAATCCTAAAATAGCTATAATATAATTATAATTTATATTGTAGCTATATTAGGGTTTATTTTACAGGTAAGTATTTAGCTTTAAATAGGATTAATTTATTTAATAAGAGTTAATTTATTTTGTTAGATTAAAATTATATTTAAGTTAGGGGGGTGTTAGTGTTAGGGTTAGACTTAGCTTTAGGGGTTAATACATTTATTAGAATAGCGGTGAGCTCCGGTCGTCAGATTAGGGGTTAATAATTGAAGGTAGGTGTCGGCGATGTTAGGGAGGGCAGATTAGGGGTTAATACTATTTATGATAGGGTTAGTGAGGCGGATTCGGGGTTAATAACTTTATTATAGTAGCGCTCAGGTCCGCTCGGCAGATTAGGGGTTAATAAGTGTAGGTAGGTGTCGGCGACGTTGAGGGGGGCAGATTAGGGGTTAATAAATATAATATAGGGGTCGGCGGTGTTAGGGGCAGCAGATTAGGGGTACATAAGTATAACGTAGGTGGCGGTCGGAAGATTAGGGGTTAAAATTTTTAATCGAGTGGCGGCGATGTGGGGGGAGCTCGGTTTAGGGGTACATAGGTAGTTTATGGGTGTTAGTGTACTTTAGGGTACAGTAGTTAAGAGCTTTATAAACCGGCGTTAGCCAGAAAGCTCTTAACTCCTGCTATTTTCAGGCGGCTGGAATCTTGTCGTTAGAGCTCTAACGCTCACTGCAGAAACGACTCTAAATACCAGCGTTAGAAAGATCCCATTGAAAAGATAGGCTACGCAAATGGCGTAGGGGGATCTGCGGTATGGAAAAGTCGCGGCTGCAAAGTGAGCGTTAGACCCTTTAATCACTGACTCCAAATACCAGCGGGCGGCCAAAACCAGCGTTAGGAGCCTCTAACGCTGGTTTTGACGGCTACCGCCGAACTCTAAATCTAGGCCATAGTGTTACTACAAGAAACACATTTCACAAAAGCAAGCACACCCAAATACTGGGATAAAGCATATTCACAACAATATCATATAACTACACATAAGAAGCATAGAGGAGTGTCAATTCTATTACACAGTTCCTTAAACTTTAAAGAGGAAGAAATCATAACCGACAAAGAGGGAAGATACCTGATAATTAGGGGATACATACACAATACCCCTATCATGATAGGCAATATCTATGCCCCAAACGACCACCAAGCTCAATTCCTAACTAAAGTTAGCAAACTACTAACCATGTGGAATAAATATAAAATAATCATGGGAGGAGATTTTAATCTCACATTAGATAATCTAATAGACAGATCCCAACATATAACCCGTACGCAACAGAAAAGAGAACCTAAACATAAAATCCTGGGTGATTTCCTGCTTGATCACAATTTTATTGATGGGTGGAGAACCTTAAACAAAGGTGTGAGAGAGTACACATATTACTCACCAGTTCACGACTCTCATTCGAGAATCGACTACATTTTATTGAGCCAGATTCTGGTTCCATTACTCATGCAGGCGAAAATACATAATTGCACATGGTCAGATCACTCTATAGTTGAGATCACACTACAGGGGATAACAAATCATAATAGAACCAAAGCATGGGCATTTAACCCTAAAATAATAGGGGACCCACTTGTTAAACAAAAATTATTAGATGAAGTTACCCACTTTATAGCAGCAAATAATGGATCTATACTTAACCCATTACACCAATGGGGAGAACTCAAGGCTTTCGTTAGAGGTTACCTGATGACTGAATCAGCAAGGCAGCATAGACTCCACCAATCACATATAGGAAAACTGAGAACAGACATTTCAAACCTGAAAAGGGAAGTGATAGCACACCCAAGCAATGCTAATAACAAACAACTGAAACAGAAAAACAAAGAACTAGACAATCTCCTCTCAGATGAAGCTAACAAATCCATAAAACTACTAGATACACACTATTTTATCCACTCCAACAAACCGGATAGAATGTTAGCAAACAAATTAAAGGAAATCACTAGAGCTACAGCGGTACCACAGAAACATACACCGACAGGAAAGGTAACAAATGACCCCCTAGAAATTGCAAACTCCTTTGCTGACTATTATAATGCACTCTATAATCTCCCGACTCCCAAAGTGAATCAAGAAGCGGCTGAAACACTAAATAAGTTCCTAGCAGACAGTACAATGCCTCAATTGTCTCAATCTGACGTTACAATGCTAAACAACCCCATTTCAGTAACAGAGGTTTTGCTTGCCTTTAAAGATCTTAAGCCAAACAAAGCTCCAGGACCAGATGGTTATTCCGGAATATTTTATAAAACCTTCAAAAATATATTAGCCCCACAATTGGTCACTATCTTTAATTCTATAATGAAAGAAAGTGAAATCCCAAAAGAAATGCTCCTGGCCAGAATATCAGTTATCCCTAAACCGGGGAAAAATAAGCAGTTATGCCAAAATTATAGGCCCATCTCCCTTATAAACCAAGACATAAAACTGTTCACGAAAATCCTGGCAAATAGACTAAACGATCCCCTAACTAAATTAATACATTCAGATCAAGTCGGTTTCATTAAATCCAGGGAAGCGCCAGACAATACCCGTTAAGTCATCAATTTAATAAATTATGCTGCTGTACATGGAGTGCCTTCTCTGCTCCTTTCGTTGGATGCAGAGAAGGCATTCGATAGAGTAAACTGGAGCTACATGACCGCCTTATTGACTAAAGTAGGAATACGAGGAGAATTCTTAAACGCTATCTCATTACTGTACTCAACTCCTGAAGCATATATTAGACTAGCAGGATATAACTCTAAATCAATACCAATCCGAAATTGAACAAGACAAGGATGCCCCCTCTCCCCACTGTTGTTCGCCTTGTGCATAGAACCCCTAGCACTTAAAATTAGGGAATGTACAGATATCTCAGGAATTAAAGTAACTAATACATATATAAACTTGCATTATTTGCAGATGATGTCATTTTAACCCTTACAAAACCCACACTTTCTTTACCACCCTTATATAATATCCTACAACAGTTTGGAGCGGTGTCAGGATATAAAATAAATTAAGATAAATGCGAAGCCATAGGAATCCATCTACCATCGCATACTAAAAAATTGTTAGAGGCTAATTTCTCCTTTAAATGGGCAAGCAAAACTATAAAATACTTGGGAATTCACATCACGACTGATGTCTATGCACTTTTTAAATATAATTACAAACCCCTATTCGCACAAATACGGCAACTTATGTCCAAATGGACGAAATACAAAATATCATTCCTGGGAAGGATTATAGTATCTAAAATGACAATCCTACCAAAACTTCTTTACCTGTTCAGATCTTTACCTATATCCATCCCAATAAGGGAATTACATAGTTTACAAAACGATATTCTCTCTTTTATTTGGCAAAATAAAAAAGCGAGGATTAACAAGCATATTATGACCAGACATAGAGACGGGGGAGGAATGGGTATACCCCATCTGATATCATATTACAACGCCGCCAGAATGGCAAAACAGCTTTTTGGTGTACAAGAGATAAAAACATACAATGGGTGCAATTGGAAGCTAACATAATAGGAGTTAATAATATAGCCAAACTTCTATGGTCCACAAAACAAAGCAGGCCCCAGCAGGGGAAGCGATTCATATCCATTACAATCACATTATATATCTGGGACAAATTAACACATTATTGTCAAATCACAAACACCAAATCCCCGATAACCCCTCTAACTGATCTCAACTCCTCCATAGATAAGATAGTACAGGATAAGTGGGCTAACAGAGGACTGTACAGGATAGCAGACACCCTCATTAATGGGACATTCATGACACATAACCAATACAATGACCTAGACCCTTTAGACACACATACATGGTACCACTACTTCCAGTTACGCTCTAGAGTACATGAAATTATGGGTACATCAACCACACACGTTACCACCCCCTTTGAATCCATATGTCTTTCTAAAACTAGGCCAAAAGGCTCCATAACTAAATTATATCTAATATTCAATATAAATAATAACACGAACAAAACATCAACAATGGACAAATCGGAAGCTGATTTAGGAAAGGAATGGGCAATTACAGACTGGATTCAGACACTCAGACAGGGTACAAAGTTCACGATTAACTCTGCATTACAGGAAAATTACCTAAAATCAGCCTATAGATGGTATTTATACCCCACTACACTAGATAAGATAGGAAACCAAAATAGTAATTTATGTTTCAGAGGATGCGGAGAGATTGGCACCTATATGCATATGTGGTGGCACTGTGAAAAAATACAACACTTATGGCAAGAAACAAACAAATTATTGCAAGACATATATGACAGAGAAGTAACATTATTACCGGAACATGCTTTGCTACACCTCCCAATGAGAGGATTCCTACCAAAACAAAATAAATTAATTGCTCAATTATGTACAGCCACGAGATTATGCCTTGCTAGATACTGGAAAAATGAACCACCAGGGTTCTTCATAATTCAACAAAAAATAGAGTATTTATACAAAATGTCTAGTTCAGTAGCGGATTTAATGGCAACTAAAGACACATTCATAGAAATATGGGAACCTTGGATAATGTACACAGAAGCAAAACACAGAGAGCAAGCCAACACCATCACAACTGTCAGGCCCCATATCAATCCTGGTGTACAAGCTAAATAGCCAAAGACGAGCTAATAGTATACCAACACAGACCATATCAGGAGAGTTACTGATTTAGGAGAGATGTTGAAGTTTTGAATGTACAAGTCAACTATTCTTAGTTTATTTGTTGTCCTTTTATATCTGATAATAATTCATACAAAGTTTTCAGGAAAACAAGAATGGACCACAGACTTTACTGTTTACATTTATTATTTTTATTTTTAGGGTTTTTTGCATTGTATAATTTATCTTTCTGTTATGATGTGCAAAATATGCAAATATGTTACATATGATAATAAAAGCAATTTCTGAAAGAAAAAAAAACCAATACATCTACATATTATTCTCAGGCTAATATTTGCTTTGAGTAGATCAGTGTGTGTGTATATATATATATATATATATATATATATATATATATACATATATATATATATATATATATATATATATATACACTGATGCAATCAGCCAATAGGATTGCCCTCACATTCTATTGGTTGATTGGAACAGCCAATAGAATGCAAGGTCAATCCTATTGGCTGATTGGATCAGCCAATAGGATTTTTCCTACCTTAATTCCGATTGGCTGATAGAATTCTATCAGCCAATCAGATTTGAAGGGACGCCATCTTGGATGATGTCAATTAAAGGAACCTTCATTGTACAGTCGCCGTCGAAGAGGATGCTCCGCGTCGGATGTCTTCAAGATGGAGCCGCTCCTAATCGGATGGAAGTAGATAGAAGATGCCGCTTGGATGAAGACTTCTGCCAGTCTGGATGTCCTCTTCTGCTTGGATCGGATGAAGACTTCTTCCCCTCTGGAGGTCCACTTGTGCCCGGCTGGGTGAAGACGGCTCAAGGTAGGGTGATCTTCAAGGGATTAGTGTTAGGTTTTTTTAAGGGGGGGATTGGGTGGGTTTTAGAGTAGGGTTGGGTGTGTGGGTGGTGGGATTTAATGTTGGGGGGGTTGTATTTCTTTTTTTACAGGTAAAAGAGCTGTTTACTTTGGGGCAATGCCCCGCAAAAAGCCCTTATAAGGGCTTTTTGTAATTTAGAATAGGGTAGGGCATTTTTTTTATTTTGAGGGGCTTTGTTATTTTATTAGGGGGCTTAGATTAGGTGTAATTAGTTTAAACTTCTTGTAATTCTTTTTTATTTTCTGTAATTTAGTGTTTGTTTTTTTGTACTTTAGTTTATTTAATTGCATTTAATTTTAGGTAATTGTAGTTAATTAATTTAATTTTTTTAATAATAGTGTAGTGTTAGGTGTAATTGTAACTTAGGTTAGGATTTATTTTACAGGTAAATTTGTATTTATTTTAGCTAGGTAGTTATTAAATAGTTAATAACTATTTAATAACTATTGTACCTAGTTAAAATAAATACAAAGCTGCCTGTAAAATAAAAAGAAATTCTAAAATAGCTACAATGTAATTATTAATTATATTGTAGCTATCTTACGGCTAGATTTAGAGTTTTGCGGCCAAAGGGGTGCGTTAGCTACGCGTGTTTTTTTCCCCCCGCACCTTTTAAATAACGCTGGTATTTAGAGTTGTCTGAAGGGCTGCGTTAGGCTCCAAAAAGGGAGCGTAGAGCATAATTTACCGCCACTTCAACTCTCAATACCAGTGTTGCTTACGGTAGCGGCCAGCTTGAAAAACGTGCTCATGCACGATTCCCCCATAGGAAACAATGGGGCAGTTTGAGCTGCAAAAAAACCTAACACCTGCAAAAAAGCAGCGTTAAGCTCCTAACGCAGCCCCATTGTTTCCTATGGGGAAACAGTTTCTAAGTCTGCACCTAACACTCTAACATGAACCCCGAGTCTAAACACCCCTAACCTTACACTTATTAACCCCTAATCTGCCGCCCCCGCTATCGCTGACCCCTGCATATTATTATTAACCCCTAATCTGCTGCTCCGGACACCGCCGCAACCTACATTATAGCTATGTACCCCTAATCTGCTGCCCCTAACACCGCCGCTACTTTACCTACACTTATTAACCCCTCGCCGCCACTATAATAAATGTATTAACCCCTAAACCGCTTCACTCCCACCTCGCAAACCCTATAATAAATTTTATTAACCCCTAATCTGCCCTCCCTAACATCGCCGACTCCTAACTTCAAGTATTAACCCCTAATCTGCCGACCGGACCTCGCTGCTACTCTAATAAATGTATTAACCCCTAAAGCTAAGTCTAACCCTAACCCCAATATAATTTTAATCTAACGAAATAAATTATTTCTTATTAAATAAATTAATCCTATTTAAAGATAAATACTTACCTGTAATATAAACCCTAATATAGCTACAATATACATAATAATTATATTGTAGCTATTTTAGGATTTATATTTATTTTACAGGCAACTTTATATTTATTTTAACTAGGTACAATAGCTATTAAATAGTTATTTACTATTTAATAGCTACCTAGTTAAAATAATTACAAAATTACCTGTAAAATAAATCCTAACCTAAGTTACAATTAAACCTAACACTACACTATCAATAAATAAATTTAAAAAATTAACTACAATTACCTACAATTAAATCAACTAAACTAAATTACAAAAACAAACAAACACTAAATTACAAAAAAAAAAGATTACAAGATTTTTAAACTAATTACACCTACTCTACGCCCCCTAAAAAAATAACAAAGCCCCCCAAAATAAAAAAATGCCCTACCCTATTCTAAAATAAAAAGTTAACAGCTCTATTACCTTTCCAGCCCTTAAAAGGGCTTTTTGAAGGGCATGCCCCAAAGAAATCAGCTCTTTTGCCTGTAAAAAAAACATACAATACCCCCCCAACATTACAACCCACCACCCACATACCCCTACTCTAACCCACCCAAACCCCCCTTAAAAAACCTAACACTAAGCCTCTGAAGATCTCCCTACCTTGTATTCACCCAGCCGGGTATCACCGATCCGTCCAGAAGAGGGTCCGAAGTCTTCATCCTATCTGGCCAGAAGAGGTCCTCCAGAGGGTCTGAAGTCTTCATCCTATCCGGCCAGAAGAGGTCCTCCAGAGGGTCGGAAGTCTTCATCCAGGCGGCATCTTCTATCTTCTTCCATCCGGAGCGGGTCCATCTTGAAGAAGCCAACGTGGAGCCATCCTTCCTCACCGACGGACTAACGACGAATGAAGGTTCCTTTAAATGACGTCATCCAAGATGGCGTCCCTCGAATTCCGATTGGCTGATAGGATTCTATCAGCCAATTGGAATTAAGGTAGGAAAAATCTGATTGGCTGATTGAATCAGCCAATCAGATTCAAGTTCAATCCGATTGGCTGATTGGATCAGCCAATCAGATTGAGCTTGCATTCTATTGGCTGTTCTGATCAGCCAATAGAATGCAAGCTCAATCTGATTGGCTGATTGGATGAAGACTTCGGACCCTCTTCTGGACGGATCGGTGATACCCGGCTGGGTGAATACAAGGTAGGGAGATCTTCAGGGGCTTAGTGTTAAGTTTTTTAAGGGGGGTTTGGGTGGGTTAGAGTAGGTGTATGTGGGTGGTGGGTTGTAATGTTGGGGGGGTATTGTATGTTTTTTTTACAGGCAAAAGAGCTGATTTCTTTGGGGCATGCCCGGCAAAAAGCCCTTTTAAGGGCTGGTAAGGTAATAGAGCTATTAACTTTTTATTTTAGAATAGGGTAGGGCATTTTTTTATTTTGGGGGGCTTTGTTATTTTGTTAGGGGGCTTAAAGTAGGTGTAATTAGTTTAAAATTCTTGGTTAGAACAGGTGAGGGGAGCTTTTGTATGTCTAAAGATATGTAGAATATGTATAAACTATTGAATTTGTAGATTAAGAATGAGTAACTATGTAAAGTGTATAATAAATACTTGTGCTTAATGCAAAAATATGCTATAGGGTAAGTTGTGAGTTGAAGAGGTAAATACAGTTGGACAAAACAATGAAAGAGTATAACCCAAAGCAATGCAAAATTTAAATAAGTACGATTTTAATATAATATTGAAAATAACAAGAATTAATATTTGAAACTTAAAACATATAAAGTGACAATGTTGTTTAAGATTTGATACAATAGTAAATAATAATAATAATAATGTTACATCTTATTATCAGATCCACAGCTATTACTAATAGCACCTCTACATCATTGGTATTGCATATACCCCTCCGGATGATTCGTTCACTTTAAAGCCTCAAAAGGAACGCTACGAACGGATAACATCATCACTTCAGATCCACAGCTATTACTAATAGCACCCCTACATCATTTGGTATTGTATATACCCCTCTGGATCATCCCTTTTATTCCATAAGGATTACTACAAACAACAAGTGGAGAGGCTTAACCGCTTCAACACAACCATCGGTCTATCAGCTTTAACTTTAGCTTATCTCAATACGTAAAAACCAGGAGGGCAGATACAAAATTCTGTCCATTCTTAACACGGTTTGTTACTTGCTAAAAAGCAGAAGTGTGTGACACAACACTCAAAGGTACTTTTTATTCATTGTTTATATTTAGGATATCATCTACCTACATAAGCTAAGTGGTCTCTAAATTTACCAAATAAGACGGCTAATAAGTGACACTACTATTATTTTCAATAAAAGCCGATCTTTACATTTTGCTATCACAGACATTTAGCAATAAATCCACTGCAGTGTGATACACAAATTTTTACGCATCAGAGATATTTTATAACAAAGTAACCTTTTAAAAAAAAAAGATTGATCTCTTTTTCATTCTAATTAATCTTCATTTGAGCTCATATTATTTACTATTGTATTAAATCTTAAACAACGTTGTCACTTTATATGTTTTAAGTTTCAAATATTAATTCTTGTTATTCTCAATATTATATTAAAATCGTACTTATTTAAATTTTGCATTGCTTTGGGTTATACTCTTTCATTGTTTCGTCCAACTGTATTTACCTCTTCAACTCACAACTTAGCCTATAGCATATTTTTGCATTAAGCACAAGTATTTATTATACACTTTACATAGTTACTCATTCTTAATCTACAAATTCAATAGTTTATACATATTCTACATATCTTTAGACATACAAAAGCTCCCCTCACCTGTTCTAACCATTTATCTCACTGACAACTGTTTGGAGGAACACTTGTCTTATTGTTGGGTTTGAGCTCTCTTTAAAATTACATTTAATAAAAATTTTAAGGTGCACTCACTCCACCCTGTTTTTAAATAGTTTAAAATTCTTGTAATCTTTTTTTTTTTTTTGTAATTTAGTTTAGTTGATTTAATTGTAGGTAATTATAGTTAATTTATTTAATTTATTTATTGATAGTGTAGTGTTAGGTTTAATTGTAACTTAGGTTAGGATTAATTTTACAGGTAATTTTGTAATAATTTTAACTAGGTAGCTATTAAATAGTAAATAACTATTTAATAGCTATTGTACCTATTTAAAATAAATACAAAGTTGCCTGTAAAATAAATATAAATCCTAAAATAGCTACAATATAATTATTATTTATATTGTAGCTATATAAGGGTTTATTTTACAGGTAAGTATTTAGCTTTAAATAGGATTAATTTATTTAATAAATAATTTATTTTGTTAGATTAAAATTATATTTAAGTTAGGGGGGTGTTAGGGTTAGGGTTACACTTAGCTTTAGGGGTTAATACATTATTAGAGTAGCGGCGAGGTCCGGTCGGCAGATTAGGGGTTAATACTTGAAGTTAGGTGTCGCAGATGTTAGGGAGGGCAGATTAGGGGTTAATAAAATTTATTATAGGGTTTGCGAGGCGGGAGTGAGGCAGTTTAGGGGTTAATACATTTATTATAGTGGTGGCGAGGGGTTAATAAGTGTAGGTAAAGTAGCGGCGGTGTTAGGGGCAGCAGATTAGGGGTACATAGCTATAATGTAGGTTGCGGCGGTGTCCGGAGCAGCAGATTAGGGGTTAATAATAATATGCAGGGGTCAGCGATAGCGGGGGCGGCAGATTAGGGGTTAATAAGTGTAAGGTTAGGGGTGTTTAGACTCGGGGTTCATGTTAGAGTGTTAGGTGCAGACTTAGAAACTGTTTCCCCATAGGAAACAATGGGGCTGCGTTAGGAGCTTAACGCTGCTTTTTTCGAGTAGCGGCGAGGTCCAGTCGGCAGATTAGGGGTTAATAAGTGTAGGTAGGTAGTGGCGACGTTGGGGGGGGCAGATTAGGGGGTAATAAATATTATGTAGGTGTCGGCGGTGTTAGGGGCAGCAGATTAGGGGTTTATAGGGATAATGTAGGTGGCGGCGGTGTCCGGTCAGCAGATTAGGGGTTAAAATTTTTTATTAGAAATGCTACCTTGTTAGTGTAGCATATTGTTTAGTTTTAATTGAAGTTTGAAATGTCATTATCAATGTTGATATATTTGTTAAACTTATTTTTGCCGAAGAATGTATGATGCCTTAACACTGGAATTGTCTTATTGGTTTACATTCTTGTAATATGAAAATCTCAATAAAAACATTAATAAATAAAGTGGATAACAGGAAAAAAAAAAAAAAAAATTATTAGAGTGGCGGCGATGTGGGGGGACCTCGGTTTAGGAGTACATAGGTAGTTTATGGGTGTTAGTGTACTTTAGATCACAGTAGTTAAGAGCTTTATAAACCGGCGTTAGCCCATAAAGCTCTTAACTACTGACTTTTTTCTGCGGCTGTAGTCTTGTCGGTAGAGGGTCTACCGCTCACTTCAGCCAAGACTCTAAATACCGGCGTTAGGAAGATCCCATTGAAAAGATAGGATACGCAATTGGCGTAAGGGAATCTGCGGTATGGAAAAGTCGCTGCTTGAAAGTGAGTGTTAGACCCTTTCCTGACTGACTCTAAATACCAGCGGGCGGTAAAAAGCAGCGTTAGGAGCCCTTAACGCTGCTTTTGACGGCTAACGCAGAACTCTAAATCTAGGTGTTAGGGTTTATTTTATAGGTAAGTATTTAGTTTTAAATAGGAATAATTTAGTTAATAATAGTAAATTTATTTAGATTTATTTAAATAATATTTAAGTTGGGAGGGTTAGGGTTAGACTTAGGCGTTAATAACTTTATTATAGTGGTGGCGACGTTGGCGGCGGCAGATTAGGGGTTAATACATTTAATAGACTATGTGGGCTATGGCAGTTTAGGGGTTAATACTTGAATAGGTTTATTGCGTTGTGGGTTAATGGCGGATTAAGGGTTAATAGTTTTAAGAGGTAGTTTGCGATGTTGGGGTTGGCGGATTTAGGGGTTAATAATTTAGTTATTACTTGCGGTGTGGGTTTGATGGCAGATATAGGGGTTAATAGTTTAAATAGGCATATTGCGTTGTGGGGGGTTGTCGGTCTAGGGGTTAATACATTTAATATTAGTAATGAGAGGGGGGATTGCGGATATAGGGGTTTTACGTGTCGGGCTTATTTTTGGGAGGTGTGTTAGACTTTTACGGGAGATTTGTTATTTTCTTTACTTTTCTTAGGCGCCGGCAGTTTCTAAAGTGCTGTAAGTCACTGGCGACTACAGAAATTTGTATTTAGGCTTATTTCTGGACATCGCTAGTTTATCAGACTTACGCCATTTAGGAAATGCCGGCGGGGTTTATGTAATACCCCGATGTGCGAGGTGAAATTACGGGCGGTGCAGGATCCCACGCTTGTGCCGAAACTTGCACCGTATATTTGATCGCGCCCATAGTGTGTGTATATATATATCTATTAACCCGTAAACCGCTGGCACCCCACATCGCTATTAATAAAATAAACATATTAACCCCTAAACTGCCACCCCCATCACAAATACTATAATAAACCTAATAACCCCTAAACCGCCGACCCCCCACATCGCAACAACTTAAATAAACCTCTTAACCCCTAAACCGCCACCCCCACATCGCAACACACTAAATTAAACTCTAAACCTAACACCCCCTAACTTTGAATTAAAGTTACAATATAACTACCTTAAAATAAATAAATACTTACCTGTGAAATAAAAAAAACTACTGAAAAGTAGTGATATCACCATCCGGCAGTTCCACGGGTACAGGCCCACAGGGAAATTTCTGCAGCGTCATGAGGTCCCAATACTAGTAATCCCAAGTTCAAAGAAGAGAAAGGCCGGACCTTGCTTGGTAAAATCAACAACTTTATTGCAACAAAATTTTAAATAGATCCAAAGGAGGAACAGTACAAAACAGGAGGACGTAGCACCAGTGGCTTACGCGTTTCGGCTGTGTTCTGTAATCATAGCCTAAGGTGCTACACCTGATTCTAGCTTAAAACAGGTAACCTGAATTTCTATTGGTTAAACATTTAAAATATTGCACGCCCATCCTGAAAATAATTAATCTCAACTGATTTAATTGACAGCAACATTCTGTATGGCTGTTTCGTACTGTTCCTCCTTTGGATCTATTTTAATTTTGTTGGAATAAAGTTGTTGATTTTACCAAGCAAGGTCCGGCCCCTCTCTTCTTTCATCCATGGGATAAGTCACTGGTTCTCAGCAGCATATCCTCACTGTGTACAAAGACAAAAAAAAACGGTCAGGGGCAACATTCAAGATGGGACAAGTGCATGCCTTCCCTAACTTCTTTCCCACTTATGCCACAATTGTGCACAAGCATTGGTTGCATGCAGTTAGTAGGCTTAGTAAGGTCAGAGGCCAGGCTAGTAGGTTGATATGTTAATCAGTGATGTTACTTCTTGGGGGGCATCATTGTATTCTCGGACCCAGGCAGCACAATATCTTGAGATGGCCCTGCACACCATATTGCACAACACAAGAAGGTTTTTCTGTAACTTGTAATGGCAGCGCTATGGAAAGTGTGGTACCGCTAAATGTTTGCGTTATTTACGCACCGGGTTTAGCACGTACCTTGTAATATAGGGGATAGTTTACACACACTGTTTTATTGGCTTAATTGTCCTCAGTAGAAGAGATTGATAAGAGAAAAACCTAGGTTCCAACATGATGGTATCCATTGCTTTAGAGAAACTTAGCAGACTTGATACATTTTTAATTTAGCAATTTTGCAGATCTTATTTTTGTACTATTAAAACCTCACTTTCTGAGGGTTAATGGAAGATGAATCATGCTTTTCAGTTTAATTTAACTTTTTTTTTTTAAATAAAAATCATTAGGATTCTTTATTTTAATAAATATTATTAGTTTTCTTAATTTAATCTAAAACTTGAAGCGAACTACCAGGCCAAGCAAGTGAAATTATGATGTAACACTTTAAAGTGTATGAGCTCTTGCTGCAACCAGGGTGAAGTTATTACGTTTGTTAGTGGGATAGTTTAAATATATTACCCCTCAACCCCTAGGGTACATACCTTATCCATGGAGGATCCCAAAGGAGGTGAACATGGTGGTGCTGTGTTTCAGAGCATTTTAGACCAGATTATGAGTGGAGCGCAAACGTTTGCGATATCAGTTTTTTCGCGTTCCTTTGCGCGCAAGTTAAATTTAGCTCATATTACAAATTGAAAGTAAACATGATCGCTTGAACGCAATTGAAGTTAACACTGATCAGGTTACCACGTCCTCAGAGCTGTGGTTAACTGTTTTGCAAAACAAAACAAAAATACATTACATAATACAGTTACACTCATAATAACACAATCTAATACAAATTATTTTTAAAAAATTGCACAAAAAATATATGAGATCTCAGGAGTTAGAGAAAAAAAGGCAGGCATATACATACATACATACACATATATAAATATCTAAAGATTTATATTATGTATGTATGTATATATATATATATATATATATATATATATATATATATATATATATATATATATATATATATACAGTATATATGGATATATATATATATATGTATACATATGTATTTATATGTGTATATGTGTATTTGCAAACATATATACACATATAAACACATAAATACATATGTACACACACACAAACACATATACAAATATATATATATATATATATATATATATATATATATATATATATATATATATATATATATATATATATATATATATATATATATATGCATTGGAGCCCTTTGCAGAGATGAAATCATGAAAAAGCATATGTATGCAATATTCATATTTAATAAAGTGTTATACTGTTTATTTACTGTAAATATGTCACATTCCAATGCTCTGCACATGGTATAGCTATACCTATATATAATCATATATATATATATATATATATATATATATATGTAGAAATATGTATTTATAAATAAATAGAACATATTCTGCTATGTGAAGAACATTGGAATGTGAAATATTAATATTTTCATGTTGGCTTAATGCAAATGAGGACATGCGATTGGGTTTGCGCACAAGTGGGGGTTTTTTCCAACTTTTTTTTTTTTTTTAATATAATATTACTGTGCTAAGCTGCTATGTGGTATTTATGAATAAATAGAACATATTCTGGAATGTGAAATATTAATATTTTCATGTTGGCTTAGTGCAAATGAGGATATGCGATTGGGTTTGCGCACAAGTGGGGGTTTTTTCCAACTTTTTTTTTTTTTTTAAATATAATATTACTGTGCTAAGCTGCTATGGGGTATACTTAATCTCTTTACTTTTTTCTTCACCCCTGCTGCTATGTACTCAGTGCTATGTCAAGAAATTTTATGTTGAAAAAAATAAATGTAACTATTTTTTAATCCTATTAATTCATAGGTATTTCTATGGAGATGTTTTGTATTATAGATGTGAGTTTTAAAAACAACATATACATGTATGGGGATCAATTTGGCCCTGTAAACCAGGTAATAGTGATGCTGTGTTTAACATTTAAAGGGACAGTCTACTCCAGAATTGTTATTGTTTTAAAAGATAGATACTCCCTTTATTACCCATTCCCATGTTTTGCATTTTGCACTGTTATATTAATACACTTTTTACCTCTGTGATTACCTTGTTTTTAAGCCTCTGCAGACTGCCCACTTATCTCAGTTCTTTTGACAGACTTTTATTTAGCCAATCAGTGCCCTCTCATTTGTAACTCCACGGGCGTTGTCACAATGTTATCTGTGTGGCACACATGAACTAAAGCCCTCTAGCTGTGAAAAACTGACAAATGCATTGAAATAAGGGGCGACCCTCAAGGGTTTAGAATATAGCATATGAGCCTACCCAGGTTTAGCTTTCAACAAAAAATACCAAGAGAACAAAGCAAACTGGATGGTAAAAGTGATTTGGAAAGTTGTTTAAAATTGCATTCTCGAACTAAATCATGAAAGTTTAATTTTGACTAGATTGTCCCTTTAATCTAAATAATTTACCTTTATGTTATTGGTACTGGCTATGGCTTTTATAAAATGGTTACATTTCAGTGAGATGATTTAATTGGCTACAGATATATTTTATAAAATGAAAAAACACATGATTATTGCATCATATCCTAATTTAAAATAAAATAAAAGTGCATTAGATGAAAGTTGAATTGGTGCTAAATAAAAATATATAGTTTTCCTGAGCACATGTAAATGTCTAAATGGATATATGGCAAAATTATAAAACTGTGTCTAGCCTCTGATGAAAAAAAACATAAATTTCTTTTAATATTAATATTTGGTGTGATAAAAAAAAAAACATTTAAACTAAAACGAATAACAAAATTGTTGTTTTTTTCCAAATAGTTTTACAAAAAATACATATAAAAATTATAGATCCACTTTGATTTAATCTAGACATGTACATTTGTTTTTTTACAAATGCAGATTCGTTAACGAAATATGGATATCAAAATGAGACGAATATCTGAACGAATTCTGCATGAAACTGAAAGCAAATGAAGGAATAATGCAGAATTCAGCAGTATTTCTTAGTTTCCTTTAAATAGTTAAAAAATTAAAATGCTTACCTAAGCGCTCTGGAGAGCCGCACTAACCTGCTCCTCTTCTTCACAGATCCCTGCCACGTTAACAGGGGGCTTAGCGCAGCGACTCCCAGAGCCTGCACTAAAAGAGAAGCGCTCTTAGGTAAGTATTTTAGTTGCTACAGGCGAACTTTTTCACTTGTAGCAGTGGAACATGTACATTCGTTTAATGAAAACTAATGCAAATGTTCCATGAATAGTCGGTATTCAATTAGTTTGAAAAAAGATAAATATCGAACAGCATGGGCGCCAAATATTCAAATTTTCAATGTATTTTAAATATTCAGAATGAAAGATTCGGCTAAAACAGGAATTGCGCACGTTTACATGTTTAATTAAAACTGTTTAAAATCATTTATTCTTCACTTTTAGTGCAAAGTAAACTTAAATACTTCAATAAACTGGCATAAAATAAAACTTTTTACTTTCAAGAGAAAAGAGAAAAAGCATTGATACATAGCTGACAATAAAATAAACCAGGCAGCTTAAAACACTGCAAAATAAGTTTAAAGGGACACTGAACCCAAATTTTTTCTTTTGTGATTCAGATAGAGCATGCAATTTTAATCAACTTTTTAATTTACTCCTATTACCAATTTTTCTTTGTTCTCTTGCTATCTTTATTTACATTTAAGTTATTTTTTGGTTCAGGCCCATGGAAAGCACTTGTTTTTTGGTTGGTTAAATTAATCCACCAATCAGCAAGAACAACCCAGGTTGTTCACCAAAAATGGGCCGGCATCTAAACTTACATTCTTGCCTTTCAAATAAAGATACCAAGAGAATGAAGAAGAATTAAGAAAATTTGATAATAGGAGTAAATTAGAAAGTTGCTTAAAATTTCATGCTATATCTCAATCACGAAAGACAAAATTTGGGTTCAGTGTCCCTTTAAGTCAATTAGCTATTTAATGAGTCCTAAAAAGTTAATTGTCTGGTGTCTTTCCCTGTCTTTGGCATAGCTTGTCATATATAGTCAAACAGTTAAAGAGACACTCAAGTCAAAATAAACGTTAACGATTCAGACAGAGCGTGCAGTTTTAAGACACTTTTCAATTTACTTCCATTATCAAATTTTGCACAGTATTTTTATAAGCACACTTTCTGGGGAACAAGATGCTACTGAGCATATGCACAAGCTCACAGGGTATACGTACACTAGTTTGTGATTGGCTGATGTCTGCCACATGATACAGGGGACCGGAAAATGGTAGAAAAAAAAAATTGTCAGAAAAAAATCTACTGCTTATTTGAAATTCAGAGTATGTGTTAAATCATTGTTTTTTTATTATGCACTTGTTAATTATGCAATACTACTGCATTGAGTGGTCCTTTAAAGAACTTGTAATATATGTCAATGTCCACCTATAGGGAAGTGGTAGTTCTGCTTTTTCATCAGTGAGCAATCAGTCTTGCACTTCTTGTTTAAATAAATAGCTTTAGTCTTTTTCTACGCAAAAAATAATATATATATCTTAAAAATGTTTAAATCATGCTCTTTCTTTTTAAAGCTAGAAATGTTTACTGTTCCTTTAACAAATAAAACAGAAGAATACATCTCTTACTGTTAAAGACATTCAATAAATGTTTAGAGTGCTTATTCAGAATCTGTACTGCACAGACATTCATCTATTGCTCTTGGGTTTTATCTGTAGAGACAGAAGTTAGAAACGTACGTCAGAAATTAAAGATGAGTGAGGAATGAAGTATCACATCTAATTATATTTCATTTGATATAAAGGCTGTGTAATAAGACTTGAGAAGTATGTGACAGGTTTCTTTTTGAAGGTAAAAAAGCCAATTTTCCACTTAATATGATGTATGTTCAATTTTTATGTAGAGGAAAACTCTTCTATGTATATTGTAATATTCTTAAAGTGAAACAGTAAACCATCCAATCATGTATATACTGTATGTATTTATAGTACAAAAAGGCATGATTGTTTATACAATCATTATACACCCTATGAAACTGCAAGCCCACAAATCAGCCTGTTCCTACATCAGTACCATAAAATAATTTAATTTTGTCCAATCAAGACAGCCATGCACTGTGCTATGCATTCAATTGATAGGAACAAACATGACCACATTGAGATTGGAAATGGGATTAGAAATACTTTCACAGATATGAGTTTCTAGAAGAACATCTAGTAGGATTTATTTCTTAGGATCCCTTTGTTTTTTCGCGACTGTTTCTCATAATGTTCTTATGCATATAAGCTCATCTTCATGTGGAACTCTTTACGTAAATGTGATATAAATTTTAAATGCTAATTTATGGGCAACATAACAATCTGTAATTATGCTTTGTGCAATATTATGGTAATTATTGAAACTGTTATGACAGTACTGCAAAGTATGTTGGTGCATTACTAATACATAATAACCCCCAAACCCAATTAGCCCTTACCACAGCCTCCTACCACCACACTTAAAGGGACAGTATACACCAATTTTCATATAACTGCATCTAATAGACGTTACTATAAAGAATAATATGCATAGATACTGATATAAAAATCCAGTATAAAACTGTTTAAAAACTTACTTAGAAGCTCTCAGTTTAGCTCTGTTGAAAAGGTAGCTGGAAAGCCCACTGCAAGTGGGAAATAAGACACCCCACCCTTTACACAAACAGGAGCAAGCATGAGTAGGTATCTGACGGTATTCTCCTAAAACTTTGGGGCTTGGTTAGGAGTCTGAAAATCAGAGCAATGTTATTAAAAAATAAGCAAAACTATAAAAAATTTAAAAAAACTACTTTATGGGCTATATAAATAGATCATCTACAAAACATTTATGCAAAGAAAAAATGAGTGTATAATGTCCCTTTAACTCTTCACATCCTGGATGCACACCACCATTAACCCTACCCGTGTCACTAAATGTGTTATCAAACAAACAAACAAAATATATATATTCACAATATTGCTGCACTTGCATTCTTTTATCTTTGTAATTTTCCTAATTAATGTACTGGAAAAACAGAAAACAAATATAATTCCGTTGCAGTTAAAAGCATTTTTGTCCACTTAAAGTGTGCCAAATTTGTTCTCACATGTTAAAAAACTAGACCTGAGAGACAATGCGAGGAACACCCTTGGAGAAGGCCAGAACATGTATCCTTAGAGATCACGCCCCCAGTCAGTCTGATGTGATATGTTAACTAATACAAAACATGGAGTGCATGTCAGTTTGCATTCCACATTTGTGATTATGATTGGCTGTTAGTTGTATGAATAGTGTAATTCAGGGATGGTCCACTGGTGACCCAATCCCCTTAGCACTAGATTTTGTAGCCCTCGATAAAAGCAGATCCAAGAAATGGTTTCATAGGCCTAGATTTGGAGTTTGGCGGTAGCTGTGAAAACCAGCGTTAGAGGCTCCTAACGCTGGTTTTAGGCTACCGCCGGTATTTGGAGTCATTCAAAAAAGGGTCTAACGCTCACTTTTCAGCCGCGACTTTTCCATACCGCAGATCCCCTTACGTCAATTGCGTATCCTATCTTTTCAATGGGATCTTTCTAACTCCGGTATTTAGAGTCGTGGCTGAAGTGAGCGTTAGAATTCTAACGACAAAACTCCAGCCACAGAAAAAAGTCAGTAGTTAAGAGCTTTCTGGGCTAACGCCGGTTCATAAAGCTCTTAACTACTGTGCTCTAAAGTACACTAACACCCATAAACTACTTATGTACCCCTAAACCGAGGCCCCCCCACATCGCCGCCACTGGATTAAATATTTTTAACCCCTAATCTGCCGACCGCCACCTACGTTATACTTATGTACCCCTAATCTGCTGCCCCTAACACCGCCGACCCCTATATTTATTAACCCCTAACCTGCCCCCCACAACGTCGCCGCCAGCTACCTACACTTATTAACCCCTAATCTGCCGTCCGCACGCTGCCGCCAATTACATTATAGCTATGTACCCCTAATCTGCTGCCCCTAACACCGCCGACCCCTATATTATATTTATTAACCCCTAATCTGCCCTCCCTAACATCGCCAACACCTAACTTCAATTATTAACCCCTAATCTGCCGACCGAATCTCGCCGCTATTCTAATAAATGTATTAACCCCTAAAGCTAAGTCTAACCCTAACACTAACACCCCCTAAGTTCAATATAATTTAAATCTAACGAAATTAATTAACTCTTATTAAGTAAATTATTCCTATTTAAAGCTAAATACTTACCTGTAAAATAAATCCTAATATAGCTACAATATAAATTATAATTATATTATAGCTATTTTAGGATTTATATTTATTTTACAGGTAACTTTGTATTTATTTTAATCAGGTACAATAGCTATTAAATAGTTAAGAACTATTTAATAGCTAAAATAGTTAAAATAAGTACAAAATTACCTGTAAAATAAATCCTAACCTAAGTTACAATTAAACCTAACACTACACTATCAATAAATTAATTAAATACAATACCTACAAATAACTACAATGAAATAAACTAACTAAAGTACAAAAAATAAAAAATAACTAAGTTACAAAAAATAAAAAATATTTACAAACATAAGAAAAATATTACAACAATTTTAAACTAATTACACCTACTCTAAGCCCCCTAATAAAATAACAAAGCCCCCCAAAATAAAAAATGCCCTACCCTATTCTAAATTACAAAAGTTCAAAGCTCTTTTACCTTACCAGCCCTGAACAGGGCCCTTTGCGGGGCATGCCCCAAAGAATTCAGCTCTTTTGCCTGTAAAAAAAAACATACACTACCCCCCCCAACATTACAACCCACCACCCACATACCCCTAATCTAACCCAAACCCCCAAATAAATAAACCTAACACTAAGCCCCTGAAGATCTTCCTACCTTATCTTCACCTCACCGGGTATCACCGATAGGTCCTGGCTCCAAAATCGTCATCTAAGCCCAAGCGGGGGCTAGACATCCATCATCCGACGGCTGAAGAAGTCCAGAAGAGGCTCCAAAGTCTTCATCCTATCCGGGAAGAAGAGTAGATCCGGACCGGCAACCATCATCTTCCAAGCGGCATCTTCTATCTTCATCCGATGAGGACCGGCTCCATCTTGAAGACCTCCACCGCGGACCCATCTTCTTCCGACGACGACTTCCCGACGAATGACGGTTCCTTTAAGGGACGTCATCCAAGATGGCGTCCCTCGAATTCCGATTGGCTGATAGGATTCTATCAGCCAATCGGAATTAAGGTAGGAAAATTCTGATTGGCTGATCGGAACAGCCAATAGAATGCGAGCTCAATCTGATTGGCTGATTGGATCAGCCAATCGGATTGAACTTGATTCTGATTGGCTGATTCCATCAGCCAATCAGAATATTCCTACCTTAATTTCGATTGGCTGATAGAATCCTATCAGCCAATCGGAATTCGAGGGACGCAATCTTGGATGACGTCATTTAAAGGAACCGTCATTCGGCTAGTAGGCGTCGGGAGAAGAGGATGTTCCGCGTCGGATGGAAGATGATGGCTCCCGAAGAAAGAAGATTGAAGATGCCGTTGATAGAAGACTTCAACCGGATCATGGACCTCTTCAGCTCCCGCTTGGATGAAGACTTCAGCCGGATCATGGACCTCTTCAGCTCCCGCTTGGATGATGACTTCAGCCGGATCATGGACCTCTTCAGCCCCCCGCTTGGGCTTGGATCAGGACATCGGAGGAGCTCTTCTGGATCGATCGGTGAACCTGGTATGGTGAAGATAAGGTAGGAAGATCTTCAGGGGCTTAGTGTTAGTTTTATTTAAGGGGGGTTTGGGTTAGATTAGAGGTATGTGGGTGGTGGGTTGTAATGTTGGCGGGGGGGTATTGTATGTGTTTTTTTTACAGGCAAAAGAGTTGAATTCTTTGGGGCATGCCCCGCAAAGGGCCCTGTTCAGGGCTGGTAAGGTAAAAGAGCTTTGAACTTTAGAAATTTAGAATAGGTTAGGGCATTTTTTTATTTTGGGGGTCTTTGTTATTTTATTAGGGGGCTTAGAGTAGGTGTAATTAGTTTAAAATTGTTGTAATATTTTTCTGATGTTTGTAAATATTTTTTTAATTTACTTTTTTATTTTTTGTACTTTAGTTAGTTTATTTAATTGTATTTATTTGTAGATATTGTATTTAATTAATTTATTGATAGTGTAGTGTTAGGTTTAATTGTAGGTAATTGTAGGTATTTTATTTAATTAATTTATTGATAGTGTAGTGTTAGGTTTAATTGTAACTTAGGTTATGATTTATTTTACAGGTAATTTTGCAATTATTTTAACTATTTTAGCTATTGTACCTGGTTAAAATAAATACAAAGTTACCTGTAAAATAAATATAAATCCTAAAATAGCTATAATATAAATATAATTTATATTGTAGCTATATTAGGATTTATTTTACAGGTAAGTATTTAGCTTTAAATAGGATTAATTTATTTAATAAGAGTTAATTAATTTCGTTAGATGTAAATTATATTTAACTTAGGGGGTGTTAGTGTTAGGGTTAGACTTAGCTTTAGGGGTTAATACATTTATTAGAATAGCGGTGAGCTCCAGTCGGCAGATTAGGGGTTAATGTTTGAAGTTAGGTGTCGGCGATGTTAGGGAGGGCAGATTAGGGGTTAATACTATTTATTATAGGGTTAGTGAGGCGGATTAGGGGTTAATAACTTTATTATAATAGCGGTGCGGTCCGGTCGGCAGATTAGGGGTTAATAAGTGTAGGCAGGTGGAGGCGACGTTGTGGGGGGCAGATTAGGGGTTAATAAATATAATATAGGGGATGGCGGTGTAAGGGACAGCAGATTAGGGGTACATAGGGATAATGTAAGTAGCGCCGGTTTACTGAGCGGCAGATTAGGGGTTAATAATAATATGCAGGGATCAGCGATAGCGGGGGCGGCAGAATAGGGTTTAATAAGTGTAAGGTTAGGGGTGTTTAGACTCGGGGTACATGTTAGAGTGTTAGGTGCAGACGTAGGAAGTGTTTCCCCATAGCAAACAATGGGGCTGCGTTAGGAGCTGAACGCGGCTTTTTTGCAGGTGTTAGGTTTTTTTTCAGCTCAAACAGCCCCATTGTTTCCTATGGGGGAATCGTGCACGAGCACGTTTTTGAAGCTGGCCGCTTCCTTAAGCAACTCTGGTATCGAGAGTTGCAGTGGCGTTAAATATGCTGTACGCTCCTTTTTTGGAGCCTAACGCAGCCATTCTGTGGACTCTCAATACCAGAGTTATTTTAAAGGTGCGGCCAGAAAAAAGCCAGCGTTAGCTACGCGGGTCGTTACCGACAAAACTCTAAATCTAGCCGTTAGTGTTTTTGGACAAAAAAAAGGTGACTTAACTGTGATAGTATTATACTTTATTTGTGTTTTATTTTCCAAGCACATTAACTAGGAGGATTACTAAGGTAAAAGAACACACAATATTGTAAATATAAATCCTTTTTTAATTTATATCTCATTGATTGTTACACGTTATAGTTTTTTGTGATTTAGAAGCACACCACCACCATATTAACTATTTTCCTCCAACTGCAGACATCCTGATATCAAGCCGACTCCACTGCAATTATAACTATACAACCCATGACCTCATTGTATTTTACAATAGCCACAGAAGATCCTCATTGCAAAATACCCTATACCACCTGGACTTCTATAGATGCTAACCACCTCAGATGTCCATTACAGTTATCCCTAACAACCTTAAAGATATATCAAACAGTATGAGATTGTAATCCAAAATGCTTAATTATATTTAGTTAAATAACTTTGCAGTATACGTTCATTATTTATTTTGTCTCCTTTTCATGTTATTTAAAGGGACATTAAACAATATGGCCTAGATTTGGAGTTTTGTCGGTAACGACCCGCGTAGCTAACGCCGGCTTTTTTCTGGCCGCACCATAAAAATAACTCTGGTATTGAGAGTCCACATAAAGGCTGCGTTAGGCTCCAAAAAAGGAGCGTAGAGCATTTTTAACGCAGCTTCAACTCTCGATACCAGAGTTGCTTACGCAAGCGGCCAGCCTCAAAAACGTGCTCGTGCACGATTCCCCCATAGAAAACAATGGGGCTGTTTGAGCTGAAAAAAAACCTAACACCTGCAAAAAAGCCGCATTCAACTCTTAACGCAGCCCCATTGTTTGCTATGCGGAAACACCTCCTAAGTCTGCACCTAACACCCTAACATGTACCCCGAGTCTAAACACCCCTAACCTTACACTTATTAACCCCTAATCTGCCGCCCCCGCTATCGCTGACACCTGCATTTTATTTTTAACCCCTAATCTGCCGCTCCGTAAACCGCCGCTACTTACATTATCCTTATGTACCCCTAATCTGCTGCCCCTAACACCGGCGACCCCTGTATTATATTTATTAACCCCTAATCTGCCCCCCTCAACGTCGCCTCCACCTGCCTACACTTATTAACCCCTAATCTGCCGAGCGGACCGCACCGCTACTATTATAAAGTTATTAACCCCTAATCCGCCTCACTAACCCTATAATAAATAGTATTAACCCCTAATCTGCCCTCCCTAACATCGCCGACACCTAACTTCAATTATTAACCCCTAATCTGCCGACCAGAGCTCACCGCTATTCTGATAAATGGATTAACCCCTAAAGCTAAGTCTAACCCTAACACTAACACCCCCCTAAATTAAATATAATTTTAATCTAACGAAATTAATTAACTCTTATTAAATAAATTATTCCTATTTAAAGCTAAATACTTACCTGTAAAATAAACCCTAATATAGCTACAATATAAATTATAATTACATTGTAGCTATTTTAGGATTAATATTTATTTTACAGGCAACTTTGTAATTATTTTAACCAGGTACAATAGCTATTAAATAGTTAAGAACTATTTAATAGTTACCTAGTTAAAATAATTACAAAAATTACCTGTAAAATAAATCCTAACCTAAGTTACAATTAAACCTAACACTATACTATCATTAAATTAATTAAATAAAATACCTACAATTACCTACAATTAAACCTAACACTACACTATCAATACATTAATTAAATACAATATCTACAAATAACTACAATGAAATAAACTAACTAAAGTACAAAAAATAAAAAAGAACTAAGTTACAAAAAATAAAAAAAATCTACAAACATAAGAAAAATATTACAACAATTTTAAACTAATTACACCTACTCTAAGCCCCCTAATAAAACAACAAAGCCCCCCAAAATAAAAAATGCCCTACCCTATTCTAAATTACTAAAGTTAAAAGCTCTTTTACCTTACCAGCCCTGAACAGGGCCCTTTGTGGGGCATGCCCCAAGAAGTTCAGCTCTTTTGCCTGTAAAAAAAAACATACAATACCCCCGCCCCAACATTACAACCCACCACCCACATACCCCTAATCTAACCCAAACCCTCCTTAAATAAACCTAACACTAAGCCCCTGAAGATCATCCTACCTTGTCTTCACCTCACCAGGTATCACCGATCCGTCCTGGCTCCAAAATCTTCATCCAACCCAAGCGGGGGTTGGCGATCCATCATCTGGTGGCTAAAGAGGTCCAGAAGAGGCTCCAAAGTCTTCATCCTATCCGGGAAGAAGAGGCGATCCGGACCGGCAACCATCTTGATCCAAGCGGCATCTTCTATCTTCATCCGATGACGACCGGCTCCATCCTGAAGACCTCCACCACGGACCCATCTTCTTCCGTCGACGTCCAACTGAAGAATGACGGTTCCTGATCGGAACAGCCAATAGAATGGGAGCTCAATTTGATTGGCTGATTGGATCAGCCAATCGGATTGAACTTGATTCTGATTGGCTGATTCCATCAGCCAATCAGAATATTCCTACCTTAATTCCGATTGGCTGATAGAATCCTATCAGCCAATCGGAATTCGAGGGACGCCATCTTGGATGACGTTCCTTAAAGGAACCGTCATTCTTCAGTTGGACGTCGCCGGAAGAAGATGGGTCCGCGGTGGAGGTCTTCAGGATGGAGCCGGTCGTCATCGGATGAAGATAGAAGATGCCGCTTGGATCAAGATGGTTGCCGGTCCGGATCGCCTCTTCTTCCCGGATAGGATGAAGACTTTGGAGCCTCTTCTGGACCTCTTCAGCCACCGGATGATGGATCACCAACCCCCGCTTGGGTTGGATGAAGATTTTGGAGCCAGGACGGATCGGTGATACCTTGTGAGGTGAAGACAAGGTAGGATGATCTTCAGGGGCTTAGTGTTAGGTTTATTTAAGGGGGGTTTGGGTTAGATTAGGGGTATGTGGGTGGTGGGTTGTAATGTTGGGGGGGGGGTATTGTATGTTTTTTTTTACAGGCAAAAGAGCTGAACTTCTTGGGGCATGCCCCGCAAAGGGCCCTGTTCAGGGCTGGTAAGGTAAAAGAGCTTTTAACTTTAGTAATTTAGAATAGGGTAGGGCATTTTTTATTTTGGGGGGCTTTGTTGTTTTATTAGGGGGCTTAGAGTAGGTGTAATTAGTTTAAAATTGTTGTAATATTTTTCTTATGTTTGTAGATTTTTTTTTATTTTTTGTAACTTAGTTCTTTTTTATTTTTTGTACTTTAGTTAGTTTATTTCATTGTAGTTATTTGTAGATATTGTATTTAATTAATGTATTGATAGTGTAGTGTTAGGTTTAATTGTAGGTAATTGTAGGTATTTTATTTAATTAATTTAATGATAGTATAGTGTTAGGTTTAATTGTAACTTAGGTTAGGATTTATTTTACAGGTAATTTTGTAATTATTTTAACTAGGTAACTATTAAATAGTTCTTAACTATTTAATAGCTATTGTACCTGGTTAAAATAATTACAAAGTTGCCTGTAAAATAAATATTAATCCTAAAATAGCTACAATGTAATTATAATTTATATTGTAGCTATATTAGGGTTTATTTTACAGGTAAGTATTTAGCTTTAAATAGGAATAATTTATTTAATAAGAGTTAATTAATTTCGTTAGATTAAAATTATATTTAATTTAGGGGGGTGTTAGTGTTAGGGGTAATATGAACCTGATGGCAGCCATCTTGTTCTTCGCAGCCATCTTGTTCCTCGCAGCCATTTTGTAATGAATAGACTTTATTATACTGGGGTATTATGCAGTGAGAATTATATGCATGTTATGAGTTTCTTTAGCTATTCGGCCTTGCCAATGTACCCTGGCCTAATGCCTAGAAGTAAGATAGAATAAGATAATGTAAACAAGAGGCTTTAGACACTTGGTTGTCTCTGCAGATGGTAGTTTGTTATGACTCTGTAAATATTGTTATGAGAAACTCATGTTCCAGTTTTTCCTTGTAAATTGCTCTGTATAACTGTGTAAGATGACGCGGTCCTAACGTGTCATCCCCTTAACCCTGTATGTCACTATAAGAAAGGCTTGCACTGTGCAATAAACAGAATTGGCTTTCGATCATAATGCTGCGTGGTCTGAGTCATTCTAAGGGGCCCTTATCAGGTAATCTACATATGCCTCAGGTGGTACACTAGGCCCCAGGCTTTGGCCTGCACTGACACTTACCCCCTGAAGGGGACACCTAACAGTTTTGGCGTCAGGACAGTGGGATTCGCAGGGAGTAACTATGAGTGCTTTTACCATGCTTTCTTTCTGTGAATTTGAACCTAAATTTAGTCTGGTAATAGGTGTTGATGATAATGATATAAGGTTAAAGGGGTTCCTGTGGTTGAAGCACAGGTTTGCGGAGGTTAAAGTCCTGCCGGCAGTTGTGATACCCCTCCAGACAGGTAATCAGTCCTGTGCTGGGACACGACAGGTATTGTGAGTCCTGTCGGTGATAAGCGCGCAAGTAATATATGTATGCCAGTCGACGGGAGGTTCTTTTAAGATAAGGTCCCCCGGGCAACTTGGCAGTGAAGTGAGTAAGTCTCACGTGTGTTGAAGTTTCCCATATTCATTCCCATAATAGAGTTTTGCTACCCACCTGAAGCTCATGTTGATATCTGATGCTTGCTTTTGCTGCTATATAAAATTATGCTGTGCGTAGAAAATATTAAGTGGCTGTGCATGTTATTATTGTATTGAGAAAGGGGAACTGCTCATAGATAAGAATGCACAGAGAAAATTACATGTATAAGGTAAAAGAAAAGAAGAGTTAATAGTTTCTGCAAAAGACAGAAATATTTTTTTTAAAACACGGTCAGTAAGTACTGCTGTTTGATAAATAGAGAAATCTCTGTGTTTAAGAATGTAGCAGGCAAAGAAGGGGGGCCACCACTGAGCGCGCACATAGATCAGAAGGAAAAAAAAAAAAAAAAAAGAAAAGAAACCTGTTACAGCAGCTCCGTTTGTAAGATTTTTTTTGTTTGCTTGCAGTAACAAAACTGAAATTTTGTATATTGAGATGCATAATGTGTGATGGTCTGTAGGTTCTCACTGTGGTATGCGTGTAACAGATTTACTTTGGACCAGGAACAGAATGTATTATTTGAAAATGATTGTCTCAAACCCTGCAAAAGTGGCCATTTTGTGGGGTTTCGGAAAAAAAGAAAAAATGCATTGTGGAAATGGTGAAAAGTTAATCTAGTGTTTTTTATATATATATATGTATGTCGTACGCTATGAAATAGATGTTTTTCTGAGAAAGGAAAAAAAGGGAGTGAAAATATTTAAAGGGATACAGGAAAACTGGTATAACATCTGAGAATTTAAGGGAATATTTACATAAAAGACGATGAGGTTTACTGTAAGCCTAACACTAGTATATTTCACTGTGTTAGCAGTTTCAATGAAAGATTATTTTTAATTTGGTTAAAATGTCCCTTTAATTAGCCTGCATCCCACTGTGAGTGCGTTCTTATGCTGCTTATGCTTGTTTAGGCTATTTAATGAACGTCAGTATACATTTTTTTTATTATAAGGATCATTGGGATTAATTTAAAGGGGACATTGTATTAGTATTCTTTTGTAGAAAGCTTATTTTTTGTGTTATATGCGGTTGTTATATTTGGCTGGAGAGCTGCAGAATGGGAAATATCAAATTATATACAACGTTAAATCTAATAATTTTGTTGTGGTTAAACTAATTAGCTTTTATCACGTTTTAGTGTGAATTTTATATTTTTAAGCAGTAAACAGTGTTTCTCCTTTAAGTAGAAATGAAACTTTGAGCTTGCCTCGCTATCCTTGAGAAAGACTGATAACACTGTACATGTTTTGGTTTTCTTTAAAAAAAAGAAGTTTCTCTCTTGTGTTTGGCTTTGTTACATAGAGAACAATTTGCACTGTACATTTAAAGCGGCAGTACTGGTGTTCTATGTTATAAAAAATGATAACTATAAATTGCTCACTACAAAGAAACAAGTATTTATATTATATTCTGCCATAGAATATAGCTTAAAAAATGATAATTTTATTTCTGTGGCTGTCAAACTGTATCTCACAGATATAACTCTTTGTTATTTAAAATAACCCCCACTGCGTTCAATAAATAAATGAGATATTATTTAATGAAGTGATTCCAGTGACACTTTAAAATATATATAGTTATTTGGTTATTAACTAGTCTACCACTATTATTGCAATGACTTTGACTGCTGCTTAACAGCTAAGCCGTGGTCTATAAGGTGTCTAGAAATAAACACCCCTAAAACAAATGATGCACAGTTTATCTGATTCTACTGCATTTATATAACTAGCTAATTTATCTGTTCACAGTTTTGGTTTTATTTATATGGCTTACGTGTATTCTGTCTCTTGGTGTTGTAATGAGATTTATACAGCCTGTGATAGGAGGCAGTCCTCAAAGGTTTAAAAAATTAGCATATAAGCCTACCTATGTTTGGTTTAATCTAGGAAGGTTGGTTAAAATTAAAAGTCCTATCTGAATAATGAATTTTCATTTATCCTAGAATGTCCCTTTAACAGTGGCTACTGTGGTTATCTGATCTTTCCCAAATAAGCGCAATTTTATTTGTGCAATCTGCAACTTAAGTTTCTTGGGCATCTGCTGTGATTGCTTTCTTTGTGTGATATTAAAGTTTTGTACATAGTGGATGTTTTTAATTGTTTGTCATGTTCTGAGTGTGTTGCATTTCAGCGAATGTCAGAATATGTGTTGCATTCTAAGTTAATTGTAGTTGTTTGAAATTTGTGTCAGCAGCTAATGTTTCGTTTTGTGTAAGACAAGAACGATTGGTTTTCATTGTTTGTTATGTTTTTCTCTTTTGTGGACAGCATATTGAATTGTGAAGTGTATTTCATTTTGCTTGCTATTGAGAATTGTCTCTGCATGAGTGGAGTGCATGATTTATCGTTTAGTTTCTTGTTATCTTGTGTTTGCGTGTCACATGAGATGTTTTACGCAAACATGGGGGAAGTATTGATGAGTATTGATGAATATCTTTATGTAATGGAGGTGATTATTTTTAGGAGGTGAACCTAAAACGTTTTGAATCTCCTCGTACAATGTTATTGTGTTAATTTCAGATGCCTAAAATGTTTTATTTTTCTATGTGGTTCTTAACAGGATGAGAGTATGCTGTCTTCAGAGATTGAAACACACTAACTGAATTATTTTTGAGTTTCCATATTTAGGTAAAATCTGTAGAGGCAAAATTCCATAAGTGCACTCTTCAAAAGATTAAAGATTGAAAGCAAGTAAACCTTTAAAGAAAGAAAAGATAAAGATGAAAGACCTTTTGTCAAGCTTGTTTTAACCATCATACTGCAGTAAAAAAAGTTACTGAACTATCTTTGGATCCATTCTTTGCTTTGCATGCTGGTACCAGCCCCAGAACTGGACTCTGGGTAATCCATGACTGTTTTCTCTGATGTGTGTCTTCAGGACATAAAGACTATCCTTCTCTGGACTGTGCCTTACCGCTCGATATGGAAGTCCTGTTATGCTGTTACAGGATCAACCAATTAAATTAGGGGAGTATTGTTTTAACTCCATTCCTTATATTGCTTGTTTTGTATTTTCTTGTATTTGTTTTATTTTTATTGATCATATTTGGTCTAAGAAATCATATGCTTCATTGGTATTAGTGCACATTGTAGTTTATGTGCTTAACATAGTAACTTTTTAGATAAAGGTAACTGTGAACTTTGCAGTATTGTACTCTATTGAATGGCCCACTGAGTATAGAAAATAGGTTTAAGGAAAATGCTGCAACATAGCATAATATTTTAGACCCTTCACCCTTTAGAACATAAGGAGGACACGTCTAAGCTAGAAGTTTATAGTAAATATACAGAGAAATGTTTCAGGGAATAGCATAATTATAGTTTATGAAAGCAAAGGTATTTTTTTCCCTTTTATTAATTAGTATGGTATCTACAAAGTGAATTTGGTCATTCCTGATGTTTGTCAAAGAGAGTAATTCTTACCATAAAGATGTGTTTACCTTTAAAAGAGCTTGTAGTTTTAAATGATGTTCTGTTTGTATGCTTTTCTCATATAGGAGTGTGAGAGAATTTAGGTTGGAGAATTATAAACATTATAGATAGCAGCCATCCAGAATAAAGCAACACAAGGTTCTTTTATTTTTTAGAAGTTCAAAGTGATATAGAGAAGTTGTAAATTATTCTCTGAGAAATGTCAATGTATTTAAGTTGTATTATATATCAACAATGTTTTGTTTGATTTTTAATGACATAGGATAAAAGTGACGTTTTATTTGGACATAATTGTGATTGTATTGCGGTGTGTACTCATCCTGTACTGTTTCTGTTTGCTTCCTAGACTCCCTGTGACTCGAGTGTCTGCTTGCCATGGGTATCCACTGGTTGCCTTTTCTACCCCATGAACAAACCATCAGATTTCCAGTATCTCCCTGCGGAAGAACCGTGGATAAGCACCCCTACTGCAAATGAACTGTTGGAGAACTGTATTATAGCAAAGTGTCAAGGTGCAGCGCTCTCAAATGGACAAAGACTGTTCTTAAAGTATTCAGAGGCCACCTAGAGACAGTTGTGCTGTTGCTATGTCATGCTTTACTGTGGAAAAGGAACTGTTGGACATATTGGGGGGTGCTAGCAATGCAGGTGGAGAGATAGAAGATGCAGCGTTGTTTGGGGGTAGATGGGGGCTGGTTGGGTCTCTGTGCTGGTAGACCGGTAGTTTTGGGAAGGCTGGAGGATAGATGGAAGGTATTGGAGGGACTGTACCTATATGCAGTGACAATTAGCCTATAAAAGTATCTCTTTAGTATTCTCACAGAGTTCTGTTACCATAATATAAGGCTTTACTAATTTTCTATGCCTGTCTATTTTTATGTTATTCTGTTAGAATAAAAGGATGGTATGTTAGGGGTAATATGAACCTGATGGCAGCCATCTTGTTCTTCGCAGCCATCTTGTTCCTCGCAACCATTTTGTAATGAATAGACTTTATTATACTGGGGTATTATGCAGTGAGAATTATATGCATGTTATGAGTTTCTTTAGCTATTCGGCCTTGCCAATGTACCCTGGCCTAATGCCTAGAAGTAAGATAGAATAAGATAATGTAAACAAGAGGCTTTAGACACTTGGTTGTCTCTGCAGATGGTAGTTTGTTATGACTCTGTAAATATTGTTATGAGAAACTCATGTTCCAGTTTTTCCTTGTAAATTGCTCTGTATAACTGTGTAAGATGACGCGGTCCTAACGTGTCATCCCCTTAACCCTGTATGTCACTATAAGAAAGGCTTGCACTGTGCAATAAACAGAATTGGCTTTCGATCATAATGCTGCGTGGTCTGAGTCATTCTAAGGGGCCCTTATCAGGTAATCTACATATGCCTCAGGTGGTACACTAGGCCCCAGGCTTTGGCCTGCACTGACACTTACCCCCTGAAGGGGACACCTAACAGTTAGTGTTAGGGTTAGACTTAGCTTTAGGGGTTAATCCATTTATTAGAATAGCGGTGAGCTCCGGTCGGCAGATTAGGGGTTAATAATTGAAGTTAGGTGTCGGTGATGTTAGAGAGGGCAGATTAGGGGTTAATACTATTTATTATAGGGTTAGTGAGGCGGATTAGGGGTTAATAACTTTCTAATAGTAGCGATGCGGTCCGCTCGGCAGATTAGGGGTTAATAAGTGTAGGCAGGTGGAGGCGACGTTGAGGGGGGCAGATTAGGGGTTAATAAATATAATATAGGGGTCGGCGGTGTTAGGGGCAGCAGATTAGGGGTACATAGCTATAATGTAGGTGGCGGCGCTTTGCGGTCGGCAGATTAGGGGTTAATTATTGTAGGTAGCTGGCGGCGACGTTGTGGGGGCAGATTAGGGGTTAATAAATATAATACAGGGGTCGGCGGTGTTAGGGGCAGCAGATTAGGGGTACATAAGTATAACGTAGGTGGCGGTCGGCAGATTAGGGGTTAAAAAAATTTAATCGAGTGGCGGCGATGTGGGGGGGCCTCGGTTTAGGGGTACATAGGTAGTTTATGGGTGTTAGTGTACTTTAGAGTACAGTAGTTAAGAGCTTTATGAACCGGCGTTAGCCCAAAAAGCTCTTAACTACTGACTTTTTTCCTGCGGCTGGAGTTTTGTCGTTAGATGTCTAACGCTCACTTCAGACACGACTCTAAATACCGGAGTTAGAAAGATCCCATTGAAAAGATAGGATACGCAATTGACATAAGGGGATCTGCGGTAAGGAAAAGTCGCGGCTGAAAAGTGAGCGTTAGACCCTATTTTGAGTGACTCCAAATACCGGAGTTAGCCTAAAACCAGCGTTAGGAGCCTCTAACGCTGGTTTTCACGGCTACCGCCAAACTCCAAATCTAGGCCTAAGTAAAGCTAGAAATCAAGTGTAAGGAACCATTTTAACACCACTGTACTGGAGCTGTTATTTTTCCATGAGATACCAACAAAAAGACATTTTAGAAGATATCTTTAGTTTGCAAAAATGTAACAATATAGTTAACCCCTTAATGACCGCAGCACTTTTCCATTTTCTGTCCGTTTGGGACCAAGGCTATTTTTACATTTCTGCGGTGTTTGTGTTTAGCTGTAATTCTCCTCTTACTCATTTACTGTACCCACACATATTATATACTGTTTTTCTTGCCATTAAGTGGACTTTATAAGGATACCATTATTTTCATCATATCGTATAATTAACTATAAAAAAAATTATATAATATGAGAAAAAAATGGAAAAAAACACACTTTTTCTAACTTTGACCCCCAAAATCTGTTACACATCTACAACCACCAAAAAACACCCATGCTAAATAGTTTCTAAATTTTGTCCTGAGTTAAGAAATACCTAATGTTTACATGTTCTTTGCTTTTTTTGCAAGTTATAGGGCCATAAATACAAGTAGCACTTTGCTATTTCCAAACCCCTTTTTTTCAAAATTAGCGCTAGTTACATTGGAACACTGATATCTTTCAGGAATCCCTGAATATCCCTTGACATGTATATATTTTATTTTAGAAGACACCCCAAAGTATTGATCTAGGCCCATTTTGGTATATTTCATGCCACCATTTCACCGCCAAATGCAATCAAATAAAAAATAATGTTCACTTTTTCACAATTTTGTTCACAAACTTTAGGTTTCTCACGGAAATTATTTACAAACAACTTGTGCAATTATGGCATAAATGATTGTAAATTCTTCTCTGGGATCCCCTTTGTTCAGAAATAGCAGACATGTATGGCTTTTGTTGTTGCTTTTTGGTAATTAGATGGGCGCTAAATGCCACTGCGCTCCACACGTGTATTATGCCCAGCAGTGAAGGGGTTAATTAGGGAGCATGTAGGGAGCTTCTAGGGTTAATTTGAGCTATAATGTAGTGTAGTAGACAACCCAAAGTATTGATCTAGGTCCATTTTGGTATATTTCATGCCACCATTTCACCGCCAGATGCAATCAAATAAAAAAAAACTTAATATTTTTCACAATTTTAGGTTTCTCACTGAAATCATTTACAAGCAGCTTGTGCAATTATGGCACAAATGGCTGTAAATGCTTCTCTGGGATCCCCTTTGTTCAGAAATAGCAGACATATATGTCTTTGGCATTGCTTTTTGGTAATTAGAAGGCCGCTAAATGCCGCTGCGCATCACACGTGTATTATGTCTAGCAGTGAAGGGGTTAATTAGGTAGCTTGTAGGGAGCTTGCAGGGTTAATTTTAGCTTTAGTGTAGAGATCAGCCTCCCATCTGAGACATCACACCCCCCACCCCACAATTGTCCCCGCCATCTTAAGTACTGGCAGAAAGTCTGCCAGTACAAAAATAAAGGAAATCTTTGTTGTTTTTTTTTTTAAATTGTATAGCATATTTACATATGCTGCTGTGTAGTATCCCCCTTATCCCCCAACCTCCCTGATCCCCCCCAAACACCTCTCTAACCGTCCCCCTCTGACTTTTTGGGGGCCATCTTGGGTACTGGCAGCTATCTGCCAGTACCCAGTTTACAGAAAAAATGTTTTCTGTTTTTTTTTTCACAGTTTTTTTTCTGTAGTGTAGCTTCCCTCCCACATACCAACCCAACACCCCCTGATTTAGCTTTTTTTTTTTAATTTTATTAGCGGTATAAACCTGATTACCTATCCTATTACCAATCCTATTTTCTGTAGTGCAGCGTTCCCACCCACTCCCTCCCTATCGTGCACGTGCCCGCCCCCTCTCTATCGTGCACGCGCGCGCGCCCGTGCGCACCCCCGTACATCCCCGCCCATGATCCCGCCCCCTGCACATCTCCAGGGCCATCGATGGCCACCACCCGCCTCCCGGTCCTGCTCCCACCCACCAACGAAGGAAGCCACCGATCTCCGGTGCAGAGAGGGCCACAGAGTGGCTCTCTCTGCATCGGACGGCCATACATTGTTATTGCAGGATGCCTCCATATTGAGGCATCACTGCAATAACCGGAAAGCAGCTGGAAGCGAGCAGGATCGCTTCCAGCTGCTTTCCACACCGAGGACGTGCAGGGTACGTCCTCAGGCGTTAACTGCCTTTTTTTTTAGGACGTACCCTGCACGTCCTCGGTCATTAAGGGGTTAAACACCATTATATGAAATGCAAAAAAGTGATATTTTGTGTCATTTTTATATGTGTACATATGAAATATCAGCACAGGAGTCCTTGTTTCCTAAAAATATTTTAAACCCAGACTTTATTGTCCAACATTTAGCATCTGTTCAACTTCCCAAAACACCAACCTTTAGAATTTTATATCTATATTTTTCAATAGCAATTGATAATTAAAATAATATAATAAAACATATTCATTTTAGAACTATGCCCCGTCTTGCAGTTCATACAGAAAATGATTTGGTAGATTTGTGCAGCCCAAAAAAATTCAGTTAGTCCGAATCTTTTGTAACAAATATTTGTGGAAATTAGTATCCCCGAATATTCATTGGCTGCACTATTCGATATTTGTTTTGTTTTAAACATATGACTTCTAAATATTCGTAGAACATTTATATTCGTTTTCATTAAACAAATGTAAATATTTCTAAACTATAGCTTATACCTTTAGCACACTGGAGAGCCGCGCAGATCCGCTCCTCTTCTTCCGAGCCTAAGCGCAGCAGCTCCCAGGGACTCCACTAAATGACCTTCTCCTTTAGTGCAGGCCTATGGAGCTGCTGCGCTAAGCCTCCTATAAGCACGTCTGGGGCTCAGTGAAGAAGAGCAGAAGGTTAGCGAGGCTCTCCTGTGTGCTAAAGGTATTTAACCCTTAAAGGTAATTTAATGAAAACAAATGAATACTTACGAATTTCAAGAAAGTCAAAACTAAACTTTCATGATTCAGACAGAACATGCAATTTTAAGAGACTTTCAGTTTACTTCTCTTATCAAATTTACTTAACTCTCTTGGTATCCTTTTCTTGAAAAGCTTACCTAGATAGGCTCATAAGTAGCAATGCACTGGTTATTGGTGGCTACACCCGTATGCCTCTTGTTCGTGGGTCACCAAAAGTGTTCATCTAGGCTTCAGTAGTTTATTGCTTCTCTGGAGATAACTTTGCCTTTGTGTTTACACCTTTGTAGGTGTTAAACACATAGGTATATGCAAGAAACACATTAAACATATTAAAGCCTGAGCGCTATTATGAACAGAAAGCTCAAATTTGTATTTAGGTGAATAAACCTAAATAAACAGCAAAAAAAAATATAATCTGAAGTACATACAGCAAATACTCTTTTTATAAAGTGTATGTTGTTTTATTAGTGTAAAAGTAACATATCACCAATTTAAAGGGACATGAAACATACATTTTTCCTTTAATGATTCAGATAGAGCATACAATTTTAAATAACTTTCCTATTTACTTCCATTTTTCTAATTTATATTATTGTCTTGATGTGCTTTTTTGAAGACAATGTACTACTGGGCGGTAGCATCATTTATATTAATTGTTTTATGTTCCTTCATATGGCCAATAGGAAGGAAAGATAAAGAATAAGATGACTTTTAACGGCACAGCCTGTTACTGAAGAGCAGCAATAATAGGGCACTTACACATCACAGAACATCTTAGCAAGAGATTAGTAGGAGATTTACTTTAACAGAAAACGTGAGTTGAATAATACTGATCATAAAACTATTTATCTCGGAAGGAACACAATTATCTAAAGCAGAGCTTTCCAAACTTTTCATGTCGTGACACACTTTTTAGACCTACATCATTTTGCGACACAGTAATTCAGTTGTACTAGAAAACAGGAGGTTAAACTAACTTGTTTTCAGAGATACGGGCACATACATAAATGATATAATAACAACATGTATTTACAAGTAACAGTATGTAAGTATGTTCAAGAATTAAAAAAAGTTTAATAACACCAATATCTACTTACTATTTTAATGGGATGTATGAGGTTGATAGGATGAACACAGTTACTGAATATTTAGTGGAATATTAGATAAAGACACTCGCATTTTATCATCAAGCATTTTTAAACTTCCACTTCCTATCAATATATCAAGAGCAGGAGCAGCAATGCACTACTGGGAGCTAGCTGCAAAAAAAAAAACCACTTTGACTTCTGATTTAAGCTCAGCATTTAAGCTCCCGCCCTCAGAGCTCGGTGAGTCCGATTGCCTACTGCCCGTGCTGCAAACACACTGTTGTCCCACTCACTGACTACACGTCACGAGCCGATTAAGGAGACTACACGTGCAGGCAGGAGCCAATGTGCCGCCAAAGCCCCCAATGGGAATAGTTTCCGTTCCCACTAAGCTGCGCCAATTGGTTAAGATGATCTGTGACCCACTAGGTATCAATCACGTGTCAACCATGTGATATGCATAGCAGGCAGGCAGAATGTCGGAAACCAAAAAAAAAATTAAATTTAAAAAATTTGTTCTGAAGCAGGGACACACTTACACACTGCTGCCAACACACTAGTGTGTCCCGACACACAGTTTGGAAAGCACTGATCTAAAGGTTTGTGAAATCCTCTAAGAAATCTTGCCAGTACTATGAAGCCTCCGATGGAATTCTTTACAGAACAGTTTGTCTCACAAAGGGGTGTTCCCTGCATTTAAAGGGACATTAAAGTCAAAATAAAACGTATTAGATTCAGTTACATCCTGTGATTTTAAACAACTTTCCAGTTTACTTCTCTTATCAAATTTGCTTTGTATATATAACATTGCTATAAACAATGTTGCAAGCACTGCTGCCAGATAGCTAGAGACACATGCACGCTCCTGAGCTCACCTAGGATTACTCTTTCATAAAGGATACCAAGAGAACTAAGCAAAATTGTTAACAGAAATAATTTGTAAAGTTTCAAAGTGTATTCTTTTCTTTTTTGTAAAATATATTTCCCAGCCTCTGCTAGTGGGCTGAACAGCAGCGTTCCTAGGGGGCGTAGCAGAAAGTTCTTTGCCAGGTCTGGCATATTTTCTAAACATTTTCCAAATGCAGATTTCGGTGGGTTGTATCAGAAACTGAAAGGAGGCAAGATTGTGTCAAAATACAGAGACCACTAATCTAATTTATATTGGCTGCAGTATTTGCCCCTGCTCCCTTATAATTGTACTCTACACAGTGTAGTTTCTCTTTCCAAAAAACTCAATTACTTTCTAACACCTAGATTACAAGTTGTGTGCTAAACCGGGTGCGTAACTGACGCAAAAAAATTAACGTTATCGCACTTTCCAAAGCGCTGCCTTTACAAGTTACTGAAAAACCTCCTTGTGCTGTGCGTTATGGTGCGTTAAGCTCCATACAGCACAAAATCCAAGGGCTGAGTTTACGTGCTCGTGAATGTTTCCCCTATAGACATCAATGGGTAGAAAGAGCTAGAAAAAAACCGAACACCTGCGATCGTGAAATGGAGATCGCCGTAACGCAACCCCATTGATGTCTATAGGGAAAAGAAAGATAAGTTTAAACCTAACACCCTAACATAAACCCCAAGTCTAGACACTCTTAATCCGTTGCCCCCGACATTGCCGACACTAAGTAAATGTATTAACCCCTAAACCGCTGCCCCGACACTAAATAAAATGAATAACCCCTAAACCGCCGCCCCCCCCCCCACATCGGTACTAATAAACTAAACATATTAACCCCTAAATCGCTGACCCCCCCATATCAGTACTAATAAACTAAACCTATTAACACCTAAACCGCCGGCCCCCACATTGATACTAATAAACTAAACATATTAACCCCTTAAACGCCGCCCCCCCCCACATCGCAACACACTAATTTAAACTATTAACCCCTAAATCTAACACCCAAATAATGTTAAATTAAACTTACAATATAACTATCTTTAAATAAATAAAAACTTACCTGTAATATAAAAAATAAAAAAAAGTTTAAACTATCAAATTAAACTAACATTACTATTTTAAATAAATAAAATAAATGAAAAGTAAAAAAAACCTAACTTTACAATATTAAATAATCCTAACACTAAGTAAAAAAAACAAAAAACTAACATTACAAAAAATAATACACACTAACATTACGAAAAATAACAAAAATCTAAGATTACAAAAACTAATAAATTAAATTATCCAAAATAATACAAATTACACCTAATCTAATAGCCCTATAACAATAAAAAAAGCCTCCTCAAAATATAAATACCCCCTAACCTAACAATAACATTGCCCTAAGTTAAATAGCTCTTTTACCTACAAAAAATGACAAAGTCCCCCAAACAGTAAAACCCCCAAGCCAACCAACCCCCCAAAATAAAAAACCTAAGTCTAAAAAAAACCTGAGCAACCCATTGCCCCTAAAGGGGCATTTGTATGGGCATTGCCCTTAAAAGAGCATTAAGCTCTTTTACTGCCCATCCCTAATCTTAAAAAAAAGAACACCCCCAAAAATAAAAAAATAAAAACCTAACGATAACCCCAGGATATCTACTCATGGTTCCTGAAGTCTGGACATCCATCTTCATTCAGGCGGCGTGAAGTCTTCATCCAGGCGGCGACATCTTGATCCATTGTGGGGGTATCTTCTATCTTCATCCCAGTAGTGCGGAGCTGTAGAGGCGTGGAGCATCTTTACCGGCGGCACGGAAATCCAGCGTGGAGGATCCTCTTTATACGATCACTGCCGTACACTGAAGCTTGAATGCAAGGTACCTTTTTAAAAATGGGGTACCTTGCATTTCTATTGGCTGATATTTTCAAATCAGCCAATAGGATGAGAGCTACTGAAATCCTATTGGCTGATTTGAACACTGTTACTGTTAGGGGGACTTTGCAATTTTTAGGTAAAAGAGCTGTTTAACTTAGGACAATGCCCTACAAAAGGCAATTTTAATGGCTATTGGTAGTCTACTGTTAGGTTAGGGGGTGTTTTTATTTTGGGGGGCTTTTTGTTTTTATAGGGCTATTAGATTAGGTGTAATTTTTATTATTTTGGATAATTATTTTTTTTTAATAATTTTTTTATTGAGGTTGTTTACATTACAAAAGTAAATATCCAGTTTACATAAATGACGAGTAGCATTACAATGAATAGAATGCAATAACAATAAAATAAAGAAGAAATAGTGTTATATTCAGGGTTAAATATCGTCAAGCACGATAGTAACTAGCTAGTTCCTCTGATTTTTCAAAGGGCCTCTTGTTGGCATAATTTAATATAGTGTACCCATAGAGGAAATCCAGAAATACAAACTATCACTTTTGGACCTTGCAATTAACATTAAACAAAATAGTGTATGAAAAACAAACTATATAACAAGAGATTGGTATACTATCACATCCACATACTGGAACATGACTTTGTTATTCTGAGTTAAATGTTGTCTAACAAAAGAGTAAGAATAAGAATAAGAACAATAATAGGTAAACTGGATATAAATTAAATGGAAACTCATTTTAAGTGTTATTAGTTCCTCAGGGGTCACTCATGGGTCCATTGAAAGTAAAACTATGCATAGAGGGGGCGGAGCTATCCGCCATACTGAGCGGATGCAAGTTAGAGGAGCTCCATAAAAAACCTTGCTACTAAAGGGGTTTTTAGGCACCATTCTCCATGTATTTGGACCTGCAAATCCCTACAACTCATCAGAGACCTGGCAAGAGTATGAGAGCAGGTGATTCTGCAGTGTAATAGCCGGCTCTAGAACAAAAGCATGCGGCAGTGATTGCAGCCTACCACAAAGATATGCATCCTAACTGCGACACCTACTAAGGAAATGATCACCCACAATACTGAGACTTATTGCTGAGCTGGATCCTGAACATAGGGTAACAGAAATTGGACTCCAGATCCCTCAGTCTACCACTAAATTAAAAGCAAGAAGATAGGCTTTTTGGCAGCACATATACATACATAAAAGTTTTTCCATGGAGCTGGCAACTTCCCTTCTGACAGCATTGTGCGCTCGACTTGATCAACACCAGGCAGCAATTGTGGACATGTTAAAAAATGTAGTTATCACTCCTTATGCTACAGTGCTTACTGAAGATCTACATGCCAACATGGCAGACACCCTGTCAGACAGCGGAGATACTACCTTGTATTGCACAGCTAATCAGCAGCACATGCTACTAGGAGAGTCTGAGCTTGCTGTGGGACCAGAATGGAGAGTGCTGGAAATAGCGAAGAGCCTTAAGCCTGATCTGGCTGCGGATCTGGAGTCAGAACTTGTGATGTGACAGCGGATCTTAAGCCTTCTAGCTATCAAAGGGGGAGCCCTCAATGTTCCTCATGAGGGATCCCTGACAAACCAGTTACAAACAGCTCTCCCCACATCGGCACTGTCGGAACAATACATAAGGGGGTATGGAATGCCCAGAAGAATACTCAATAGACATTGCCGATATTGGGGACTCACTGCAATTAATAAAAATGATCAGCTTGAGGACCGGAGTAGGATAGATCTCCAGATCCTCACTTAATCTAGCCATGAGTGAACAGATTTAGCACTCAATTGGGCTGTTAGAGTTTCGTTGAATCCCCTGACTCAAAATGTTTTATGTATTTAGCAAGTCCCTAAGGGGCTTCCGCTATAAGCCCAATGTATAGGCTCATTTAGCATTATATCTGTTTTGCATCTATTTGATATGCTTTTGTTTCACAGCTCTAATATACCATAGCTCTTAAGCTCTACATAGTTATGTATAGCATCAATATATAAGTAAAAGGTCACGACCATTGAGAACATATAATGCACTCTTAGCTTGCTATAGCATAATATCTCTATTACACCACAGTTTGTTGGTGTAGCATGGCCTTATTATGTAACATGCTATGGCTGTTATGAACATTGCGATAACTCTTTATATATTTATGTATAATCAACGGTCATCGTCTGTTGTTCACTTTCTATCTTTTATATATGTATATGTGCTTGTTCCAGACTAACTGTATAGGTCTTAAATTACCAGGGGCTAGACTCTGAACTTTGCATGTCTTTTTATTGCAAGTTTATTAACTAAGGTTAGGTTCCTTTTTCCCCAAAACCATAACAATTCAAGAGTTGATTTAATCAACAAGGGGGCGCTAGTGAAAGCATAAATATGTTGATTATATAAAATGAACAGCAAATCATGTCTATTGTGTTAACAACAATACTACAATGGTAATGTATACATACAAAATTGAAAATATACAGGATTGTCCCAGAGTGGAATAAAGTAATATTTCACTTTAGAAATGTGAAAATCAGTTCTTCTTATATCCAAGAGTGCAAATGCTGGCTGCCTCCTCCTCACCGACAGGTCCCGGTTAACTATAAAGATTGAGAAAAAAACAGAGGGGCGCCTCATGTGTAATATCATCAGGTGTGTGTAAAAACACAATGTGATAAGAGCCAAGTGGGTACTCACATATTCGTGGAGCACACCAATGTGCTGGTAGGTGCAGGCTGTAGATTTTATAGGTGTAACAGCTCACCCACAACTAGGATTTCCCATATGCTGCAGTAAAGGGATAAAGTATACTCAAAGAAGGCACTATATGTGCAGGTCACTCAGAGTACAGTTATATCAACTTTGTAAAAAGCCAAATGGGTACTCACAAAAGGAGGGATCTCCCAATAAGCAATGTTCAAATGCAGAGGTATTAGAATGATTCAGCTCCCATATGGTAATAGTGAATGCAGGTAAATAGGTAGGTAAGGTATATCCACTCTAAATCGTTTTTCATAAAAATGTTGTATTTATTAAAAACAAATTAAAAAACAAAAATATAAAAAAGAGGAATATAGGTATTCTAGTATCCCCTTAAACATGCAACGCGTTTCTCAGCATAACACGCCGTTTCTTATGAATTATTTTCTCTATATTTTGTGCGTAGTGGAGGATTTTAAACTCACCTTTTACCTCCCCCTAATTTTAAATGTTGTTGTATTTTGCGCGAAATCAACTTCACCCAGCAGTGATTCAAACCTTCTCCCAGCTGATGAGTAGCAATAACTACGAAACATTCTGCCCTGGGATGGTTATGAATCACTGCACTAACCCTAGCTAAGCTTATAAGGTGTGTGAACAGCGATGCTTTGGCGTTAAGGGAATCTGCTGAAAAGCAGACTTGAAGTAAAAAGGTGTGTCATTGTGAACCTAATTTGCATATCTTACCCAGAATCCTTTGCTGCATTGGAAACAATGTATTCCAGAGGTTTTCTGTGGGAAAAACAAGCCTTCTGGCCTGTCTAGATTTCTTAATGAACTACACAATGAGTTATTTTCTCTATATTTTGTGCGTAGTAGAGGATTTTAGACTCACCTTTTACCTCCCCCTAATTTTAAATGTTGTTCTGTATATACAGTATATATATATATATATATATATATATATATATATATATATATATATATATATATATATATATATATATATATATATATATAGTGCTGCTTGGGTTATCTACTTTTAGCAGTTAGCTAAACATCCTGTTAGATAGGGGTTTCATGAGACCTATCTATACCATAGACAGAGCATATAATATACAAATTTGAGTATGTAGCAGAAGGAATTTATTATATGGTAATATTAAGTATTGCAAGCAAGAATGGTATATGCTTATATGCTACCTGGCTGACTTGTCTTAAGTAGGAGCTATTGGAGTAAAGTGAGTAGGGCTCTCCAATGGGTCTTTGTGAGTGTTATAAATATACTACTTGAGGTAAGGATAGTAGATTAAAGCTAATATTAATGTTGGGGCATCAATCTATCTATAAACTGTTCATCTTCATATTCAGAAAAAAAAATTCCCGCTACCCCGGCCGTAGGCAGCAAGGCACAAAAACAGGTTCCATAGCCATCACCCTACCAAGAATACTCAATTTTGTAAAAACTAAGTATAATGAAAAATAGGTCAATAACCTGTAATAACATGTAATTAACACAGCTTAATCTCTCTAATGGTATAGGTTTAACCAGACTCTTTAACTAATTTAGTTTAAAAGATCATCATTAATAGAGAAAGTTAAGGGTATATTAAAGCTGCAATTATATCAGACATATGAACATGTAATTGTGCATCTAAAAACTATGGTGAAAACAAATTAGGGTTGAATGTTAGTGTCTCCCAAACATTAGGCATAATTGTCATCATCCCAGAAGTATACCCATACTTGGCAGTAAGTAGATATGGCATAGTTTGTTGCCCGCATATATCAATTTCTGATGACCTAATGTTGCTGAAAACGTATCTGATGCCAGTCTTGCAGCAGTGTGGGGATTTCAAGGCACCAAACGGTCTTTTATTATCTGTAACACTCCCTTCAACTGCAATCTGGTAAAGGTCTGGGTCAAAATCGATATTTATATGTCCGTGTGGAGCACCTAGCAGAGTGGAAACTTTGGGGCTTCTTAGAGCTTTAGGTAGACTCACTTTCCTTGGTATCCTCAAATCCTTCCGTTTGTCTAGCCTCTTCTCGTGCCTCAGTGCCAGGAACTAGGATCCGCTTGTCACTTAGTGTAGTGGGGGTAACGCTCACAGCCGTTGGCCCGGTTTTTAGTTGTGAAGCTTTGATAGATGTAATCTCATTGCAAACACCTCCTCGGGTATAAGGCTCAGCATCAGCAGTTACTCTGTTTGTGGCTTGCCGTAGACTTTGCCATAGTGTAGGGGATTTCATATGTTCCTCCTCAGGGGTATTGGAAGCTTTGCCAAAACATCCGTCTACTAACTGGTGGAGCTTGAGAAAGTGTTCCTCTAACATTCCAAATTCTGTATCTCCATATTTGGATAAGTGTTGCAGTCTAGCTTGTACTATTCTACCAGTATCACCAGGCCTTGGTGTCGTAGTTTGCATAACACGTTGTCGCACCAGGTCTGCTTCTCATTAATTAGCCATATATATGTTGCCATGACGCCGGTTGACTATAATCCACTGCCTCGGCTGAATGCTTAATCGGACAGCTACAGTGAGGGCCCATTATGTCTCATTGTTGATAGTACCCCGTTCACTGAAAAATTAGTATTCTCTGAGCCTAAACATGGCGTTTGGTCTCCGTACTAGGCCTATCAGACGCGGTTGTCCTCAGTCTACAATAAGCCTTCTCGACCTCTTAGTTGATTATTGCTTGTTTCTGCAAACGGGCTATCCTGAGTAGCCTATATGAGGTAGGAAATGAGAAGTTTTTAAATGGTGTGAAGAAAAAAAAGCTTGTATTATTTTAATGTTTAGATGGAGCTTTGCCAAAACATGTCTGCTTGCTCTGAACGCTAACTCCGCCCCCATTTTGGATAATTTTGTTTATTTTTTGCAACATTAGATTTTTTTTTATTTTTCGCAATGTTAGTGTTTATTATTTTTTGTAATGTTAGTTTATTTTTATTTTTATTTTTATTCGTAGTGTTAGGATTTTATAATATTGTAATGTTAGGTTTTTTTATTTTTCGTTTCTTTCATTTATTTAAAATAGTAATGTTAGTTTAATTTATAGTTTAAACTTTTTTTTTTATTTTACAGGTTTTTATTTATTTAAAGATAGTTATATTGTAAGTTAAATTTAAAGTTAGGGGGGGTGTTAGGTTTAGGGGTTAATAGTTTAATTTAGTGTGTTACAATGGGGGAGGCCGGCGGTTTAGGGGTTAATAGGTTTAGTTTATTAGTGGTGGTGTGGGGAACTGGTAGTTTAGGGGTTAATAGTTTTATTATAGTGTTGGCGATATGGGGGGCCGGTGGTTTAGGGGGTTTCTAGATTTATTTAATGTTGGAGATGTGGGTGAGCGGTCGGTTATGGGTTAATAAGTTTAATATAGTATTCGCAATGCGGGAGGGTGGCGAGTTTAGGGATTAATAGGTAGTTTATGGGTGTTAGTAACATTTTAGTTATGAGTTTTGTGAAACATTTTTGTTTCACAAAATCCATACATACTGGTCTCAGATCGCGGAATGAATCGCGGCGGTATAAGCTATAATGCTAGTGTTATAGCCTGCCCGAACAACTTGTAAGACGGTGCTATGGAAAATCCCGCACTCAAACGTAATTTTTTGAGTGCTGAATGGATTGTTGTGTTACAGGCTAAAATGTTTGCGGTGTAACTATACCGCTGCGACTTGTAATACGGGAGACCTGCCATTCCACGTGCAATTGCCAATTTGTCAGCGGTATAGCCGTACCGCACCATAATGCAAAACTTTAAATTTAGCCGTCAGGGAGGTGTCTTGTAACTCACAGGAAAAGCTCCTTCTTTATGAATAGATCAGCCCCTGTAAATGGTACGAAGGGTTTTCATGTCTGATCTGATCTGGCTAATGTTCATTTAGGATTTTTAATAAAAATCACAAATATAAAGTGATATTTATAAGCCTGTGAAATTGGTAGATTTTCTGCATTATTTGGATTTGTGTACATTTAACTAAATTGTACTGTACATTCTCAGAATATTTTGCCAAATATGATGAAGGGATCTTATGTCAAATCTAAGAAAGAGTTGTAAACAATAGTTTTGAACACTGGTTGTGCAGATTGTAATAAAGCTTCTTAGTATGTTGTGCACAAAATGATAAAGATCTACAGGAACAGTAGAGATTGAAAGCCTAAGGCTACAAATTAACAAGGAAAAAAAAATATTGTCCATATTCTAAATATTATGTTTTTAACTTCAATTAACATGCTATAAAAACTAAACTAGAACTTACTATCTTACTATTAAAAATATAGAATTCCTGTAGACAGATTAAGTCATTGTCCTTGGTCATATAAGGTACTTTAATTAATATCTGTGGTGTTTCATACATCAATAATGTACTGTTTATCTTTTGTCAAAATGCAGAAATAAAAGCTTACTTACTTATTGGCTTCAAACCCCTTCTTTAGTGGTAATATAAAATACAATGGACCCAGCACTCACTCATCATTGGTGCATTTATTAGTGAAAATAAACTTATTTTCCTTTAACATTAATAATTAGACATATAATTAAATTTAGAAACGAATAGTCTTAAAAATCTAGAACTCCACTCATAACATCTATCACATCTCATAGTAAGAGCAGGCATCTCCCATTGTACAAGAGGAAAAGTGATTTGTCAGGATGTCAACATAAGGGGTCCATTTATCATTGTGCGGACGGACATGATCCGCTATCATTGCACCAGCACGGCAATGCTGCCCCCTGCAGATTCGCAGCCAATTGGCCGCCAGCCACCAGGGGGTGTCAATCAACCCGATATTGGATCGGGTTTATTTTCGGCGATGTCTGTCCGCCGCCTCAGAGCAGGCGGACTGGTTATGGAGCAGTGGTCTTTAGACCGCTGCTTCATAACTTGTGTTTCTGGCGAGCCTCAAGGCTCACCAGATACACGGGGCATCAAGCTCCATTCGGCGCTTGATAAATAGACCCTAAGGAGTGAAGAGCCGCTAAACAGCAAGAGAAGGTTACAGCAACAGGAATTAATGTCAGTATTGCAGCCTAGCTAAGAATATATTCAGTGCTGGAAGCTCTATTGGGTAAAAGTAAATATTTTTTTATAAATTGCTTCTAAGAGATGCCACATAAATTGATTCTTTTAGTATGAAATTTACAAGAAGACATCTGTTTTCATTCTGTCATTCATATTCCCACTTGTTTTTCCCTACTGTTGTTTTTTTATCCTCAAATAAGTGGTATCTTTGTTCTCGTCTTCAACAACTTCTCTCAGTAGAGTTAATTATTTCATCAACTTTATATGCAAACCCAGTAACACTCAGCAGCCTGTTATAAATTGACAACGTCCATACAGCAGATGAATGATTACCAAGAACTCATATATATATATTGCTTTCTCTCAAAAGTAGGGTTTATACAGCAGCTTATTTACTGTTTAACAGCTGATCACCTTATAAACGATGTGCTTGTTTAGATGTTTAACTGTCCGTATCCACTACCCAGCATGGACGATCACAAAGACACTTGTTAGTGTTTGCTAATGTTTTATTTTGGACATATTTTCTAAATATTATTGCCTGACAATGGTTCTAATGATGAGATTTTCCATTTACATTTTGTTATATTTAAGAACTTTAAGGGCTAGATTACAAGTGGAGCGCTAAATTATCAGGCTCTCGCAAACGGGCAAATTTGACCGTTTGCAGGAGCGCGATAATTAACCAGCCATTACAATTAAAATTTACCAGAGATCTGATCGTCCCAAATGTCCTCAAAAATAGAGGGGCTATCTATCTATCTATCTATCTATCTATCAATATATATATAGGTATATATTATGTGGTAACTTTTAGGGGTTCACAGACCCCTTCCTCAGAAAAGGTTTTGGTCTGAGGAAGGGGTCTGCGAACCCCGAAACGTTACCACATAATAAATAACTAACGCCTAGATTACGAGTTTTGCGGTAAGAGGGGTGCGTTGCTAACTTGCACTTTATTCTCACCGCTCACTTACATGCAGCGCTGGTATTACAGGTTTTTACAAACCCGGTGTTAACAGGCAAGAAGTGAGCGTAGAGCAAGATTGTGCTCCATACCGCACTCCAATACCAGCGCTGCTTAAGTCAGCGGTGAGCTGGTTGTACGTGCTCGTGCACGATTTCCCCATAGACATCAATGAGGAGAGCCAGCTGAGAAAAAGTCTAACACCTGCAAAAAAGCAGTGTATAACTCAGTAGCGCAGCCCCATTGATTCCTATGGGGAAATAAAAGTTACACCTAACACCCTAACATGAACCCGAGTCTAAACACCCCTAATCTTACACTTATTAACCCCTAATCTGCTGCCCCTGACATCGTTGCCACCTAAATTATATTTTTTAACCCCTAATCTACCCCTCTGGACATCGCTGCCACTATAATAAACATATTAACCCCTAAACCGCCTCACTCCCGCCTCGCAAACATTAGTTAAATATTATTAACCCCTAATCTGCCATTCCTAATATCGCCGCCACCTATCTACATTTATTAACCCCTAATCTGCTGCCCCCACTGTCGCCGCCACTATTTTAAATGTATTAACCCCTAAATCTAAGTCTAACCCTAACACCCCCTAACTTAAATATAATTAAAAGAAACTAGTATAATAAAGTTATTAACCCCTAATCCGCCTCACTCCCGCCTCAATAACCCTATAATAAATAGTATTAACCCCTAATCTGCCCTCCCTAACATCGCGGACACCTAACTTCAATTATTAACCCCTAATCTGCCGACCGAATCTCGCCGCTACTGTAATAAATGGATTAACCCCTAAAGCTAAGTCTAACCCTAACCCTAACACCCCCCCCTAACTTAAATATAATTTAAATCTAACTAAATAAATTAACTCTTATTAACTAAATTATTCCTATCTAAAACTAAATACTTACCTGTAAAATAAACCCTAAGCTAGCTACAAGATAACTAATAGTTACATTGTATCTAGCTTAGGTGTTATTTTTATTTTACAGGCAAGTTTGTATTTATTTTAACTATGTAGAATAGTTACTAAATAGTTATTAACTATTTATTAACTACCTTTCTAAAATAAATACAAAAGTACCTGTAAAATAAACCTAACCTAAGTTACACTAACACCTAACACTACACTACAATTAAATAAATTACCTAAATAAAATACAATTAACTAAATTCAATACAATTTACTAAATTCAATAAAATTAGCTAAATTACCACAAAAAACCCTGCTAAATTACAGAAAAAAACAAACAAATTACAAGATCTTTAAACTTATTACACCTAATCTAATAGTCCTATCAAAATAAAAAAAAGTCCATCCAAAATAATAAAACCCCCTAGCCTAAACTAAACTACCAATATCTCTTAAAAGGGAGTATTGGGTGGGTTTTATTTTTAGGCTAGGGCTTTGGGCAGCAATAGAGCTAAATGCCCTTTTAAGGGCAATGCCCATCCAAATGCCATTTTCAGGGCAATGGGAAGCTTAGGTTTTATTAGTTAGGGTTTTATTTGGGGGGTTTGGTTGTGTGGGTGGTGGGTTTTACTCTTGGGGGGGTTGTTTGTATTTCTTTTACAGGTGAAAGAGCTGATTTCCTTGGGGCAATGCCCCACAAAAGGCCCTTTTAAGGGCTATTGGTAGTTTAGTTTAGGCTAGGGGGTTTTATTATTTTGGGTGGGCTCTTTTATTTTGATAGGGCTATTAGATTAGGTGTAATTAGTTTAAAGATCTTGTAATTTGTTTTTTATTTTCTGTAATTTAGTGTTTTTTTTGGTAATTTAGCTAATTTTATTTAATTTAGTTAATTGTATATAATTTAGGTAATTGTATTTAATTGTAGGGTAGTGTTAGGTGTTAGTGTAACTTAGGTTAGGTTTTATTTTACAGGTACTTTTTACTTTTTTATTTATTTTAGCTAGGTAGTTATTAAATAGTTAATAACTATTTAATAACTATTCTACCTAGTTAAAATAAATACAAACTTGCCTGTAAAATAAAAATAAACCCTAAGCTAGATACAATGTAACTATTAGCTTAGGGTTTATTTTCCAGGTAAGTATTTAGTTTTAAATAGGAATTATTTATTTATTAATAGTAGGTTTTATTTATATTTCATTTAATTATATTTAAGTTAGGGGGTGATAGGGTTAGGGTTAGACTTAGATTTAGGGGTTAATAAATTTAATATAGTGGCGGCGACGTTGGGGGCGGCAAATTAGGGGTTAATAAATGTAGATAGGTGGCGGCAATGTTAGGGACGGCAGATTAGGGGGTTAATAATATTTAACTGTTTGCGAGGCGGGAGTGCGGCGGTGTAGGGGTTAATATGTTTATTCTAGTGGCGGCGATGTCTGGAGCGGCAGATTAGGGGTTAATAATTTCATTTTAGTGTTTGCGATGCGGGAGGACCTGGTTTAGGGGTTAATAGGTAGATTATGGGTGTTTAGTGTACTGTTTAGCACTTTAGTTATGAGTTTTATGCTACGGCTTTGTAGTGTAAAACTCATAACTACTGACTTTAAAATGCGGTAGGAATCTTGGCAGGATAGGGTGTACCGCTCACTTTTTGGCCTCCCAGGACAAGCTCGTAATACCGGCGCTATGCAAGTCCCATTGAAAATAGACTATACGCAAATTGCGTAAGTTGATTTGCAGTAAGGCCAAAAAAGTGTGCTGTGCCACTAAATCTGCAAGACTACCAGCAGTAGTGAAAAAGCAGTGTTATAACCTAACGCTGCTTTTTTTCAGTATAACGCAAAACTCGTAATCTAGCCATAATATTTTATCTAAATTCAGCGAGTGCAGTCCTTGATTGAAGAAACCTACTGATATATTGACTTTGGCAATTGTGAGTGCAGATACACATGGGAGATATATATATAGGTATAGATATACTGGGGCATATTTATAAAAGTGTGAGCGGACATGATATCATGTCCGCTGCACATCGATAAATAATTTATCATTGCACAAGCAGTTCACCAGAACTGCTTGTGCTATACCGCCCCCTGCAGATCCGTATTAGATCGGGTTGAATTCTGTCCGCCGCCTCAGAGCAGGCGGAGAAGTTATGGAGCAGCCGTAAACAAGGGGCATCAAGCTCCATTCGGAGCTTGATAACTTGGCCCCCAGTATCTACTTTCAACTCATAATACAAGCACAACCCGAAGAGTGCAAAAAGCTTAATTCTTAAGCTGTTAACGCGCGAGCAGGAGCATTAAATAGTGCCCCACTTGTAATTTGGCCCTATGCTGGCTGTGTTTACATAGCCATTAGCCATAAGTATTGCATTTTTTCAATATAGGTGGGGATACCACAGGCAAAAGCAACTATTTCAAATGCCAAAAAACAAGATAAAAGAGTGATTTATAAACAATTTAATACACACCAGCAGATCAAATTAAAAGTGAGATAATTTTTACAATACACTGTCCCTTTAAGCATAGGGAGTATCTATAGAAGTAGTTGGAAGTATTTCGTAGACCTGTGCATTTGGCAGGTTTGTTAGCTGCTGAATGCAGAAGAAGATGGCCGCTTGAGGCCTTTGGAAAGTGGAGAGCTGATTAAGCGCGCAGCAACTTAAGGGTTAACTTTTGACTGGAGTGCTAAGTGTATTACTGTCTAGGTGTATTAGCTGGGCTTACAGCTAGAGGGAGATGTTGCAGAGCCTATATTAGGGGCTGCAGGCAGGAAGAAGGGTCACTAACCTGTTTCTTGTCTTGCAGGTGGAACAATGGTGAAGCATCGTCGCTCCTCCAGGGCTCCAAGGCGTTTTGGCGACGAACAGGAGACACCTGAAAAGAGAAAGAAAACTGTAGTCTCTACAATGGGTGATGTTATACCTCCCTCTCCTTCTGTGCCCTCTGCTATGCCTTTTCCCCATGCTACATACTCTTTCTTGGCTTCCGCTGCAGCTCCCCCTTCTTTTCTCCCTGCCTATTCTATATCTCTCCCTTCTACTTCTGTTCTTCCCCCTGTTATCTTTTCCTCCCCTTCTGCTGTCCCTGCTATGTCTTTTTCATCCTCTCTGTCTGTCCCTATCTTTTCCTCTACCCCTGCTCTTTTTTCTTCCTCTTCTGTTAGCAATTATGTCCCCTTAGCACATCCCTCTTTTGCCCCTATTGCACCCGGAATTACCCCTTTTTCCTCGGGTGTTAACCCCAATGCCCCTGCTCCCCTTATCCACATCGGCCCCGGTCCTGCACCCCTTCAGACCTCTTTAGCTTATGGGCAAGTTAGTGAACCCATGTCCCCCCTCTTACTCAGTGACACTGCTGTGTCTGAACAATCCGACTCTCCTCCGCTGACTGCCGGTCAGAGGGTAGCCAGTGTTAGAGAGGCGGATCATGGGCCTTCTATACCGCATGGCTTAGGAGCCATGCGGTCGTTCACTCCATCTCCTGACGTCACTAACTCCTCCCCCGGTGACATCACGCGCCCTCCGTGTCTCGGCGCCATCTTGTTTTGACAAAGTAAGTGCACAGAGACCGGAGGGGACGCAGAGGCAAGGGGCAAAGAGACCAGTGTCCACAAGGATACCCACTAAGGTAAGTGGGGTATCCGAAACTGGCAATGACCGCATGGGGGAGAAGCCATCTTGTAAGAAAGGGCAGTGTGGCGGTAGGAAAGGGCCCTTAAAAAAGAATCAAGGGGTTAAAAAGGCTCCACGAACTAGAAGGGAGGCAGTTAGAGGAGGGCATAAATTAGGAGAATTAACCCCCACTGGGAAAAGCATAACAAAATCAGGGGGATATATGAATATTTTATCTAGCCTAAAAAAGAGGCTGCTAGCTAGGGGCCATGCAGTTTACAGGGAGTGGGTGGACTACAGACTCAGGGGCAGGGTGCTATGGGCCTCATTGTCGACTCCAGTGATACCCCCACTTGCCCTCTTGTTTTACAGGTCACAATGGCGTCATCGGATACTGCAGTATCTATCACTGAACCTGCTGCACCGCTGCAGATGCAGGCTGGGACATCATCGGCTACAGTGACTTCAGCGGTGGGACAGATCCCTTGACCTACGCCTTTGGCTGCTGTTCCTGCGTCTTCTGGAGCTGAGGCGGCGGCTGGAACGGGTGAGCCCCTAATTACACCACACTTTAGGCGGGAGGAGAGTTACTCCACAGGGGATTCTGACAGTTCTTCAGGGTTTAAAGATAAGGGTCAGCGCAAGCTATTTAGATACATTAGGAAGATAGCAGATGCGAAAGGAGCTAGCGCTGTAGGAACTGTTGCTTTAGATGCATCAGCAGGATCTCAGGGAACGACAGGCACTAATTCTTTGTCAGGAAGTCAAACAAGCTCCTCCAAGTCGTTGGTAGCGCGCACATCAGATACGTATCCTTGCATAGTGCACTCGCTGCATTCCCATTTGAAACCGCGTATAGCCAGGCGCATTAAAGAGGGGAGGTACGTCAAGATATTTGAGCTTTCTAGGTTAGCTCAAGATCTGAAGGAAAGAGTAGAAGATGGGTCAGGAGATAAAAAAGTTAAGAGGCCTGAGACTTATGAGGAGTGGACGCGTTGCTTCCGTGTGTTGGCTTCCTGTTACTTGGAGGCTAATCCTCAACATAACCTCAATATCCTCAAATATATGGAAGTCATAGATGACATTCACACCAGAGGAAAGGGGATGGCGTGGCGTCAATATGACGCCGAATTCAGGCGCAGGTTAGAGTCTAATCCTATTCTTCACTTTGAGATGAAGGAAATGGATTTGTTCTCAGGTCTAGAGTTATCTGACAGTGCAGTCCTTGCACCGGCAAGGCCCCCAATGTCAAGCATGTCAAATAGACAGTTCAGACGGCGGGGAGGGAGAGAGTGTTGGCGGTTTCAGGAAAAGCAGTGCGACAAAGGTGCGCAATGTCTTTTTCGGCACATCTGCATCTATTGCGGTGGGCCCCATGCAGGGGCTGATTGCCCCAGGCGTCGTGAGTCAGACGGAGGGAGGGCTCCATTTAGGTCGGCTCCTGCGGGAAAGGGCCCCTACACCCCTGAAGTTAGGGGAAATTTGTAGCCTGCTTAGGCGTATGGCGGGGCCTTATTCACGTGTCCCTTTAGAGAACCTGGTTATCTCCCCACTTGGTATAGTACCAAAGAAAGAGCCAGGGAAGTTTAGGCTCATTCAGCATTTATCTCACCCGGAAGGAGCGTCAGTGAATGACGCTCTCGATGAAGGCGACACTTCAGTGTTGTATCAGTCCTTCGAGTCTGCCCTGGCGGTCATTCAAGGGCTTGGTTCAGGGGCAGAGAGGGCGAAGGTGGACATAGAATCCACCTTTCGCCTCCTCCCTATTCATCCTGAGAGCTTCTACCTGATGGGATGCAAGTTCCAGGATCGGTATTACGTGGATTGCTGCTTGCCAATGGGTTGCGCCATATCGTGCGCATACTTTGAACTGCTTAGTTCATTTTTACATTGGGCAGTGTTTCACGAGTCCGGGCTGGAGCAGGTAGCACATTATTTAGATGATTTCCTTTTCTTAGGGAGGGCGGGATCAGGAGATTGCGCTAGGCTTCTCGCTAGCATGCAGCATTTGTCCTCGCGTTTAGGCATCCCGCTTGCAGCCGAGAAGACAGAGGGCCCGTGCACGTGCCTTGTATTCTTAGGCATTGAAATTGACACCGTGGACGGGGAATGCAGGTTGCCAAGAACGAAAGTTGATTCTGCATTGGCAGCCATTCAGGCTATCAGGGAGGCTGGCAAGGCCACTCTTAGGGAATTCCAGTCATTGCTAGGCTTATTGAACTTCGCGTCCAGGGTTATCCCGATGGGTTGGATATTTAACCGCAGGATGGAAGCCGCGACTAGGGGGCTTAGGCTGCCTAGGGCCCCGGTGAGGATTTCTTTAGATATCCGGAAAGATTTAGCGGTATGGTTTTTGTTCTTGCAGGAATTCAATGGCGTGAGGATCTGGTTGCCCCAACCGGTCAGCAGCCAGCAGCTGCACTTGTACACCGATGCCGCAGGGAGTCATAGGTTGGGGGCTTATTTTGAGGGATCTTGGTGTGCAACCACCTGGCCGGCCGAATGGAGCGGCACAGGGTGGTTAAAAAACTTGACATTGCTCGAGCTCTTCCCCATTTTAGTGGCTGTAGAGTTATGGTACGGGGGCTTACAGAACTGGGCCGTCAATTTTTGGTGTGACAATTTGAGCGTAGTTCACGCCATCAGTAGGATGTCTGCTTCATCCCCCCTGGTAGTTAACGTATTGCGCCAATTAGTCTTGCTCTGTTTGCGGCATAACATTTCATTCATGGCCAGGCATGTACCCGGAACACGCAATGTCATCGCAGATGCTCTGTCTAGGTGGCAATGGGATAGGTTTAGGGAGGTAGCGCCCGCTGCTGTAGCTCAGGGTGACGTCTGTCCCACTTATCTCTGGCAGGTGGTGAGTTCTGGGGAACTGCGTTAAGGTTACTGCAAGGGTCGCTGGCAACAAAGACCTGGCAATTGTACCCCAGGTATTGGGGCGAATGGGAGGAATTTTTGTCCAGACGGGGGTTATCTTGGAGAATGCAGGACACACACAGTTTTGTGCAGTGGGTTGCATGCTTGCACGAGAAGGGCTTGGCGCCGGGCGCCATAGGCAGCAGGGTGGCAGCCATTTCTTTTTTCTCCAAATTGTACGGAATCCTTGACGTACCCAAATCATTCTTAGCAAGGGCAGCTATTAAGGGAGCGCATAGATTAAAAGGGGTAAATAGGGATTCTAGGGAACCAATTACTAGGGAGAGGCTAATTAACATGATACAGGTCCTCCCGACAGATTGCAGCTCTGAATACGAAGTCGTCCTCTTCACAGCGGCATTTTCCCTAGCATACTTCGCCGCGCTGCGCATTAGTGAGTTGGTAGCTCCATCTAAGGTTTCAACAGGGCCAGCGCTGCTCAAGGATCATGTGAGAATAGAAGGGGAAGCTATTTTAGTTTTAGTGGCAAGTTCCAAGACGGATCAGGCGGGTAAGGGTAGATGGCTCAATTTGCTTTCACAGGTGGAGCCAGCAATCTGCCCAGTTAGGTTGTGCAGGTGGTATTTGGAAATTAGGCCAGGTAGAGGGGGCATTCCTGGTTCACAAAAATGGGTCATTTTTATCTGGGTTTCAGTTTCGGGTAGTCATGAAGAAAGTGGTTTTGAGTTTAGGTATCCCTCTGTAGTGGCCCCACACTCCTTTAGGATAGGTGCCGCTACCGATGCAGCCTTGGCTGGGTCTTCTGAGAGCGAAATTAAGTTTTTGGGTCAGTGGGCTTCAGCTAAATTTAAGAAATATATATGTCCACTGAAGCAAGATGTTGTTTAGACATTTCTCTGGTAGCTCTGATTTGTTTTGTGTCTGGGGGGTAATAAGAGGAGAGGAACAGGCGAGCACATTCAACGACAGCCGCAAGGGCCGATGCTCGGTGGCTCCCTGCACGATCCCTCCTAAAAAAGCCCTCCAGGCTGTCGGAATGGGGGGCGTCCCTCATTCCTTTAGGGCGGTCTCACCCCTTTCTTAGGAGTTTTTAGGACAGGGATGTTTTCTTGCCGGCCAACGATAAGTTAATGTTATTAAGTTATTTAAGTTATTCTTTAATAAATGTAACCCTTCTCCACGGACGGGGAAAGGGTTTTTTCTCCCATAACTGGTGTCTGTGTCTTATTGGGGTTATTGGGTTAAGTGTATGGTATCACATAGCAGGTAAGGTATAGAAAGTTTCACCCTTAGGGGGGTAGTTATCAAGCCGTCTACTTTTCTGGCTTCGCCGGCCCAATACGTCCGCCTAAGCTCGCCTACCTTCGCCGCCGCGGACCTTGAATACGTTCGCCTAAGTTATCAAATAAAGCTGTCAAAAAGCCGCGGGGCGATGAGCAGCGGACTGTGAGAGTTATCACTCATCCGATCTCGCTGCCCTTCGGCTTTTTCCCAGCTTTATTGCTAGCCTGTCACTAAGCACCCACACTAAACTGCACTGTTCTACCCCCTATACCGGCGCCCCCAGAGCCCCCCGCAACTAAATAAAGTTACTAACCCCTAAACCGCCGCTCCTAGACCCTGCCGCAACTCTTATAAATGTATTAACCCCTAAACCGCCGCTCCCGGACACCGCTGCCACCTACATTATACCTAGTAACCCCTATCCTGCCCCCCCTATACCGTCGCCCTCTATTATAAAATTATTAACCCCTATCCTGCTGATCCCGCACCTCTCCGCAACTAAATAAATAGTTTAACCCCTAAACCGCCGCTCCATGAACCCGCCGCAACCTATATTAAACCTATTAACCCCTATCCTGCCCCCCCTACACCGTCGCCACCTATAATAAATTTATTAACCCCTAATCTGCCCCCCCTACACCGTCGCCACCTATAATAAATTTATTAACCCCTATCCTGCCCCCCACTACGCCGCCGCCACTGTAATAAAATGATTAACCCCTAAACCTAAGTCTAACCCTAACCCTAACGCCCCCCTAACTTAAATATTAATTAAATAAATCTAAATAAATTAACTCTTATTAACTAAATGAATCCTATTTAAAACTAAATACTTACCTTTAAAATAAACCCTAATATCGCTACAATATAAATAATAATTATATTCTAGCTATCTTAGGATTTATATTTATTTTACAGGTAACTTTCAATTTATTTTAACCATGTACAATAACTATTAAATAGTTATTAACTATTTAATAGCTTACCTAGCTAAAATAAAGAGAAATGTACCTGTGAAATAAATCCTAACCTAAGTTACAATTACACCTAACACTACACTATACTTTAATAAATTATTCCTATTTAAAAATAAATACTTACCTGTAAAATAAACCCTAAGATAGCTACAATGTAATTAATAATTATATTATAGCTATCTTAGGATTTATATTTATTTTACAGGTAACTTTGTATTTATTTTAGCTAGTTAGAATAGTTATTAAATAGTTATTAACTATTTAATAACTACCTAGCTAAAAGAAATACAAAATTACCTGTAAAATAAATCCTAACCTAAGTTACAATTAAACCTAATACTACACTATCATTAAATTAACTAAATAAACTACCTACAAATAACTACAATTAAATACAATTACATAAACTAACTAAAGTACAAAAAATAAAAAAAGCTAAGTTACAAAAAATAAAAAATTAAGTTACAAACATGTTAAAAATATTACAACAATTTTAAGCTACTTACACCTAATCTAAGCCCCCTAATAAAATAACAAACCCCCCCCCGCAAAATAAAAAAAATCCCTACCCTATTCTAAATTAAATAAATTTCAAAGCTCTTTTACCTTACCAGCCCTTAAAAGGGCCATTTGTGGGGGCATGCCCCAAAAAGTTCAGCTCTTTTGCCTGTAAAAGAAAAATACAACCCCCCCCAACATTAAAACCCACCACCCACATACCCCTAATCTAACCCAAACCCCCCTTACAAAAACCTAACACTAATCCCCTGAAGATCATCCTACCTTGAGTCGTCTTCACTCAGCCGAGCCACCGATGGAACTGAAGAGGACATCCGGAGCGGAAGAAGTTAATCCTCCAAGCGGCGCTGAAGAAATCTTCCATCCGATGAAGTCATCATCCAGGCGGCGCTGAAGAGGTCTTCTATCCGGGCGAAGTCATCTTCCAAGCCGGGTCTTGAATCTTCCTTCCGCCGACGCGGAACCACCTTCTTCACCGACGGACTACGACGAATGACGGCTCCTTTAAGGGACGTCATCCAAGATGGCGTCCCCTCAATTCCGATTGGCTGATAGGATTCTATCAGCCAATCGGAATTAAGGTAGGAAAAATCTGATTGGCTGATGGAATCAGCCAATCAGATTGAGCTCGCATTCTATTGGCTGTTCCGATCAGCCAATAGAATGCGAGCTCAATCTGATTGGCTGATTGGATCAGCCAATCGGATTGAACTTGAATCTGATTGGCTGATTCCATCAGCCAATCAGATTTTCCTACCTTAATTCCGATTGGCTGATAGAATCCTATCAGCCAATCGGAATTGAGGGGACGCCATCTTGGATGACGTTCCTTAAAGGAGCCGTCATTCGTCGTAGTCCGTCGGTGAAGAAGGTGGTTCCGCGTCGGCGGAAGGAAGATTCAAGACCCGGCTTGGAAGATGACTTCGCCCGGATAGAAGACCTCTTCAGCGCCGCCTGGATGATGACTTCATCGGATGGAAGATTTCTTCAGCGCCGCTTGGAGGATTAACTTCTTCCGCTCCGGATGTCCTCTTCAGTTCCATCGGTGGCTCGGCTGAGTGAAGACGACTCAAGGTAGGATGATCTTCAGGGGATTAGTGTTAGGTTTTTGTAAGGGGGGTTTGGGTTAGATTAGGGGTATGTGGGTGGTGGGTTTTAATGTTGGGGGGGTTGTATTTTTCTTTTACAGGCAAAAGAGCTGAACTTTTTGGGGCATGCCCCCACAAATGGCCCTTTTAAGGGCTGGTAAGGTAAAAGAGCTTTGAAATTTATTTAATTTAGAATAGGGTAGGGATTTTTTTTATTTTGGGGGGGGGGGTTTGTTATTTTATTAGGGGGCTTAGATTAGGTGTAAGTAGCTTAAAATTGTTGTAATATTTTTAACATGTTTGTAACTTAATTTTTTATTTTTTGTAACTTAGCTTTTTTTATTTTTTTGTACTTTAGTTAGTTTATGTAATTGTATTTAATTGTAGTTATTTGTAGGTAGTTTATTTAGTTAATTTAATGATAGTGTAGTATTAGGTTTAATTGTAACTTAGGTTAGGATTTATTTTACAGGTAATTTTGTATTTCTTTTAGCTAGGTAGTTATTAAATAGTTAATAACTATTTAATAACTATTCTAACTAGCTAAAATAAATACAAAGTTACCTGTAAAATAAATATAAATCCTAAGATAGCTATAATATAATTATTAATTACATTGTAGCTATCTTAGGGTTTATTTTACAGGTAAGTATTTATTTTTAAATAGGAATAATTTATTAAAGTATAGTGTAGTGTTAGGTGTAATTGTAACTTAGGTTAGGATTTATTTCACAGGTACATTTCTCTTTATTTTAGCTAGGTAAGCTATTAAATAGTTAATAACTATTTAATAGTTATTGTACATGATTAAAATAAATTGAAAGTTACCTGTAAAATAAATATAAATCCTAAGATAGCTAGAATATAATTATTATTTATATTGTAGCTATATTAGGGTTTATTTTAAAGGTAAGTATTTAGTTTTAAATAGGATTCATTTAGTTAATAAGAGTTAATTTATTTAGATTTATTTAATTAATATTTAAGTTAGGGGGGCGTTAGGGTTAGGGTTAGACTTAGGTTTAGGGGTTAATCATTTTATTACAGTGGCGGCGGCGTAGTGGGGGGCAGGATAGGGGTTAATAAATTTATTATAGGTGGCGACGGTGTAGGGGGGGCAGATTAGGGGTTAATAGATTTATTATAGGTGGCGACGGTGTAGGGGGGCAGATTAGGGGTTAATAAGTTTAATATAGGTGGCGACGGTGTAGGGGGGGCAGGATAGGGGTTAATAGGTTTAATATAGGTTGCGGCTGGTTCAGGGAGCGGCGGTTTAGGGGTTAATACATTTATTATAGTTGCGGTGGGCTCCGGGAGCAGCGGTTTAGGGGTCAGGGCCGCCATTAGGGGGTGACAGGGGTGACTCCTGTCAGGGGCCCAATGGGCTAGGGGGGCCCCATGATGCAAGAAGTTAAAAAAAAAAAATTTACATTTTGGCAGCCTCCAGTGGGTACTACAGCAGAGTGCTAATTGAGCATGGGAAATGTTATTACAAGGAGTAAAGTATTAGCATTTGAGAGGATTTCTGAGTGTGCACTAAACCACTATGCACAGTGTGAGATAGACTTGGCACTTTGTAGAGTGTGTGCCTGAGTCAACCGGCTGATCACTTTCATTTGCAGAGGAGGTAGGAATTACTTAGCAAATGTTTTTTATTTCTTTGTGCAATTTAAGATTGTAACTTCATTGTGGTAGTAGTTGTATAGTGGGGCCAGGGGTCCATAAAAACACATTTTTTTAGCAGCAGTGTATTTATGATTATTTGACAATGCTGTAGAAATTCTATATTTAAAACCATGCAGAAATGTTTCCTCCTCAATACACAAATTATATATATTGCATTCCAGTTTACTTCCCCTTTATGCAAGGACTTTTCAGATACAAGGAGGCATTTTATCTAAGATTTTTACATCTGCATAACATGTTATACTCTCAGACTAAGATTGCTCAGTGTTGGAAATGAGACAGGTTAACTTAAAACTGTTCAGTTTACTCTACAGCTGACTTAATTTTGAAATTCATACCAACAAGCTTAAATCCTGCATTTAACCAGATCTAATGGTATGAGTACCCAAGCTTATGGTTCCACCAAGGCCATATAGAGTACAGCATTTTCAAAATCCACAAGTACAGCTGAAAGATGGGAACATTTGTACACTATATTTGAAGTGGTGCTCTTGGTTGGGGAAAATGGGGAAAATATCAAACAAACATATGTCAACCTTTTAAAAGTATTTTTCTTCATCTAGCCATCTACCCAGATCATTAATGTACAATTTTGAATTCACAGAATTTTTTTTTTGCACATTTACAAATATGATTCTTTAAAAAGTGATCTCTTAATTTCTGCATTTTTTTTATCATGCATGTCACACACTGTTGATTTAGGGGATGCAAGGTGCATAAATGTTTCCTCCTGTGAGTGTTTCTGTGGGTGTCTGTGCTTATGTCTTTGTGCTTTGGTTTGTGTCTCTATAAGTGTGTATGTGTTTTTTTTCTGTTGGTATCTCTGTGAGGGTGGGTGTGTATGTCTTCGTGCATTTTCTGTGGATGTCTGTGAGGGTGTGTGCATATGTCTGAGCTTTTTCTATGGGTGTCTCTGTGAGGGTGGGCATGTGTTTGTCTTTGTGTATTTTCTCTGGATGCCTCTGTGAGGGTGGGTGTGTATGTCTGTGTTTTCTGTGGATGTGTGTGTGTGTGTATGTATGTCTGTGTTTTCTGTGGATGTCTCTGTTAGGGTGTGTATTTTCTGTGGGTGTCTCTGTGAGGGTGTGTATGTCTTTGTGTGTTTTCTGTGGATGTCTCAGTGAGGGTGTGTATGTATGTCTTTATGTGTTTTCTGTGGGTGTCTCTGTGTGTGTGTGTGTGTGTGTGTGTATGTCTTTGTGTGTTTTCTGAGGCTGTCTCTGTTGGTGTTTCCTTGGGTGTATGTGCAAGTTTGAGTTTGTGTGTGGGTGTCCATTGTCTGTTCCTTTTTAGGAAATTTTGACCTTACTACTGATTATTCACATCATTCTACAGACTTTGAGACTTATGAGACCTTTCCGGAAGTCCCCAATCTACCATTTAACCTTTAAATTATTGTTTAGGCAGTTCAGGGCCCTTCCTTTCAGCCACTGTAAAGCTGTTGTCATCATTTAGTTGGCATCTTCCTTTACAAAAAGATAATCAGAACTCCATATTTTGTTTTCTAAATCTCCTTTTTTTTTTTTACAAAACTATAGTTTACCTCATTACTTGTCAGGGCAATGTAAACAAGTGTTAAGTGTCTGTGTCTGAGTTTCTTTGCGTGTTTGCTAGAGTGTCTGTATGTGAATCCTTATGTGTGAGTGTGTGTGTGTATGTTTCAGTGTATGTTTCTACCTTTACAACATTTCCAAGTTTAAACAGACAATTAAGAATAAAGTGCATATACGTTTTAGTCACTTGGTCAAAAATTGCACATGTCATAGGAGGGGGGGGGGCCCTGATCAATGGTTAAGTCAGGGGCCCCAAAATTTCTAGTGGCGGCCCTGTTAGGGGTTAATATGTATAGAGTAGCTTGCGGTGGGCTCCGGGAGCGGCGGTTTAGGGGGTAATAACTTTATTTAGTTGCGGCGGTGTAGGGGGGGTCAGATTAGTGGTGTTTAGACTCGGGGTACATGTTAGGGTGTTAGGTGCAGACAGCTCCCATAGAAATCAATGGGATGTCTGTCAGCAGCAAACTTGTACATTCGCTATGGTCAGACTCCCATTGATTCCTATGGGATCCGCCGCCTCCAGGGGTGGCGGATTGAAAACCAGGTACGCTGGGCCGTAAAAGTGCCGAGCGTACCTGCTAGTTTTATGATAGCTAGCAAAAGTAGTGAGAATGTGCCGCACTTGTGTGCGGAACATCTGGAGTGACGTAAGAATCGATCTGTGTTGGACTGAGTCCGGCGGATCGATGCTTACGTCACAAAATTCTACTTTTGCCGGTCTCGAGCCTTTGATAACTAAGGCGAATCAGCCTCGCCACAAATACGCTGCGGAATTCCAGCGTATTTGAGGTTGACGGCTTGATAACTACCCCCCACAGGCTCTTTTCTGAGCCAGAATTATTATTGTGAAAGTGAAACACACTAAGATTTCACAAGAGACATAATGATTTGCAACTTTGTAGGACCAATCATTCAAAATTTCACATTAACATTTTTATTATAATGATTGGAGTAGAAAAGTCAAATGTGAAAAAAAAGTATAAGTGGCACTGAAGCAATAACATGAGTTAATGAATTTACATTTTTATTAAATCTTCTAATATAAAATAAGAGAAAACTACTGTAAAATATAACATTTATAAGGTTTAACATCAAATACTGAAAATGCATAAGAAAGTAATTCCCAAGAAAGTCATTTAAAGGAAGCTGGTAGCATATAATGCTTTGTTCTGTCTTTTCAACAAAGGCAAAGTGATTCTCTGAACTATTTAAGAATGTTCTATATTTTGAAATAAAAATGCCACACAATGCCTGATGAAATAAACTTTGATACATTATTATGGGTCCTTAGGGCGAAACAAAACCTTCTTATGGGATTGAAACCCATAAAGTTAGCCTCCAAATAGCCAAAGGCTTTTATTTTAATGTTTATATATTTCAAAAGGCAATATATCCAAACGTAGCAGTTTTCCTTGATTTTACAGCAGGTCATAAAGTTCTGCATTGTCAACTCTGTAAACACAGGAAAGAATTGGTTGTTTTTATTTTCGTATTTGTTATTCCAGAACTCGGAGGGTTTTTTTAACATAAAGAGGATAGAGTTCATGTTATCCAACAACCTGTATGTGATTGTGTAGTGTAGTGAATGACATGCTTTATTCAATAGAGCATATAAATGTATCACTATAAGTTTAACCCCCACAAAATGGGTTTACACATAGTTAAAGTACTGAACAGGAGCCGCAGAGAACTGCTGGGTGTGAAAACTGCAGCTGAGCCAATCAGCAGCAATAGTTGCACAGTACTTTACTTATGTGTTTATCCCCTTTGTTAGTAATTGCTCAAAAATGAACCCATTGCCTTCTGCCCCACTGCAATTAAAGGGACAGAAAACATCTTGTAATTACAAGACATGTCTGTTGTGTTGCTGTAGAATAACAAATCAGCCAGGCCAAAATATTTTTTAATCAGTTTTACTGCAATAGTTTATCAACAGCAAATCCACCCACCATTTTTCTTATTAGGAAAAGCCTATCTAGGCTAATGGCTGCAGACAACAAGGTTAGCCACAGTAAAAATATTAGTATAAAGTGCAATGTTTTGCAATTCTTATCAGCTAAAGCCAGTTAGGGAAATATATTTATCAGGGTTAGCCTTGAAAAGTTAGCAGCGTGCATTTTAAGTTCTGAAAATTGGAAAATACTCAATTTTCGGGGTTAAATTACATAAAAGGGGGCAAAATAAATAATGAAAGTATACTGAAAGGTTGTTTTATTATACATAACTAAACATTTTAAATAACAAAAATCTCAAGGTGTTTACTGTTCCTTTAACAATAGCTGCAAACCTACAACTGCAAAAAGCTCTCTTGTATCTAGATCCCCTTTACCACCTTGAAGCCCCCATTCATTTTAGCCTTATATATTTTATAGTCTCCATTAATATTATTTATATGAACACCAAACCCCCTACTGTGGGTGACTAGGCTTATACAATTTTAGGGAAGTATCATTTCTGTTTTTTTACCTTGATAATGTACCAACTATGGGCTAGATTACGAATTGGGCGCTATTTATCATTCCCGCTTGCATGCTAACTGCATGCAACTTCGGCTTTTTTTGCACACATCGGGAACTGCACATATTACAAGTTAAAAGTAAAAAGTTTTTGCTAGCGTGCTAACTAGACGCTAGCAAGAAGCAGAGTTACCATATTGATACCAACATTAAAGTATTCTACCATAGACTTTAATGAAGTGCAAAAAGTAGGGGGGAGGGGGCGGAGCCAGCTACTGTAGGGATCAGACGTGTTTTCACACAGCTCCTGCTTCCTAAGCTACTTTATTGTATTTAACATGTCTTTAATAGCTACCTAACCACTTATAGCGACTTTCTCACTTAAGAGCACCCTAAGGTGAATATTCTGATTCCCCCAATCCACTAAGAAGCCTTTGTGACTTAGGCGGCAGTGTGCACGGCCCTACCTCCATTGAAACAGACTGATCCTCTCTCTATCTGCAAAAACAACCATCTGCCCACCGATTATGGAAGAGATACGAATAATGCTCACCAAGTTGGAGCTACAGATGCAGAATAATTTTAAAGACCTCACGCTTACAATTAGAGCGCAATACACTCTAGAAGAAGACGCTGCAATCAAGATGGCGGATAGAAAGGCCGCTACGCGGCAAGCCCAGACTATGCAAGTTGATCTCCTCAAGATGGGTAACAAGAAAAACAACGAGCTGCAGCTCGAGAGAAATACTAGCGCTGAAGAGACAAGCATCTGGGAGCTAGGCTCGCCTTCTATACATTTGTATGCCCAACGGTCTCTAATTAACGCGGCTAGCAACATACAAAAAATAAACTCAGCTCACAGATGGATCCATGAGCTATCGCAGGTACTTGATGGGGGCACAGCAATTCTGATCACAGAAACAAGCGCTGCTTTGAATGAGGTGATCATTGAAGGATTCCGGAGAAAGTCTAGTCCCCCTCAGACCGGGCAGATAGACACCCGCTCCAGGCTCTATGCGGCAGATCCCTCTTCAGATTCAGGAGTCCCTAAATCTTCTTTGGTTCCTCGCATTGGGGAAACTAAGTACATTACACATCAGGAGAACCCATCTCGGGTCTCTTACCTCCGGAATGGTGTGCTGCAGCTAAGACACAGTTTGCAATTTGCTATAGACTGGACAATCAACCACAAGTCTGGAATGGGGTAAACCTTCCCTAATTGACATGCTGTACTGAAGTATGATCATTGCCCGATCATACTCAGCGATATTGACATTAACGCTACTTCTTAGAAATTTTTCACCCAACCGTAGTAGATCTGTTTGATAGCACCTCAAGGGACTGCTTTGCAACGAGCATTGAACTATGGACTGCAAATAGAATCATCTTTTTAAGCCCCTTGGGCTGTCTGCACATATCTTTATGGAGTTAATGCTATTTTGCTAGGGTTACATATATAATAGTTGCTTATAGGAGTGTACAAGTTATGTTAACCATTAAGATTTCTTTGCCTAGATTCACTACATATTACTTGTTTGTTGCACATCCACAGCTTTACACTCGGACTGCATTCTTTTCACTAGTGTCTGTTATGAACATAGAGCAGTCTCCTAAACAGCTACAGAGAGTGTTGGCTCCCCTTTGAAATGTGCCCCTATATTCCATTAGGGCAGGTGACCAAAAGCAGCAAATAAGATCAAAAAGTTTTAGTCCCCCCTATATATATATAAAATGTTTATATGAAATGTTTAGATATATTCTGGAATTAGATAATCATATATGTTGAGTAAAAGAGTTAGAGAAGTGGAATTAACCTGCTATTTTTTTATAGGGCAGGTACTGCATTTCCTGCCTTCTGGGAAAAAAAAAAAAAAAAAAAGCACCACTGTAAGATCTGTGCAATATGTACATATATTATACTGTTATGTAGTACTCACGGCAAGTCATTACTCCTTGTGCCTATTTTATGGTGCCTAAACTCTAGATTCCGCAGAATAATTTAGGCAGTTTTTTAACTCTTCATGTACTCCAATATCTTGTAGGATAGTCTCCCATATATATATTATTTGATCAAGCTTTCTGCTTGGTTAGTGGCTGAAATGTGAGTAACGCCACCTGACTCAATGTATAACTCCTTTGCTCTTATATACATTACAAATATCAATTGCTTTTTAGCAGGAGACATATTATGCATAGGTGTAACTCCCATCAATTAGCTTGACTCAGTGGACCTAAGCCTGAGATGTATACACTTATTTATGCTATTAACTAATGTCAAGCTAAGGTTTTGCATTTGAACCTCAGTTAGGCTTCGCATGTATTTAAGCTAATTTAAATATAACCTAAATGTACTAGATATGTTATGCAAATACCTTCTCTTGTTGAGCTTTGTCTGTTTAATGTAGGTAAGAGTGTTTGAGTCTAGATGTTTAACCCCTATGAAATACGTTCAGCATTAGAGATGACAGAAGGGACCGCTATCACACCACCTTTCTATACCAGATATAGCCAGTCTCAACTTGGGTTAAAGGTTATCTTTTGACATGTTGCTTTATAGTGGCTTATATGTTAGGGGTCATTTCTATATCTACTATATCAGCTTATGGAGTACGTTGGATTGATCAATGTAATTATATAGCCTAAAAAAAAAAAAAAAAGAGGATAGTAGATTATCTTTAGTTTACCTTATGATATGTGTTTAGCCTCTATCCTATGTACCTAGGTACAATATAGGCCATTAAGTATCGCATAAGCTGTCTAAATGCAAATTATTTTGTATGTATTAGGAAGAGATCCCTAACTATTGTATTTATGTAACATGATACTTGTACTAGGGACTTTCTCTAAGATTTTATGCTCCTATCTCTTATACCCGAATAAGGGATTACTTTGAACTTACAACTTAGATATAGTTACACACTCCATGGTAAAATACTCTGGATACAAGCTCTCCTAACGGTGGGGTTTATGTTATGTTGTTTTACATGTCTATCTAGACTTAAGTATTTAGACTGGCTATTGAGGATATATTTCACCTTACTATAAACACGTGTGTCTCTCTCAGAAGTTGTTCCTGTCTAATTTCCTACTTTTGGGGCATATCTAAGTATGCTGTTAGTTTTAGAGTAGCAGTATAGAAGATAACAGTTATCTGATTATTTTACAAACTATGGCCTAGATTTGGAGTTTGGCGTTAGCTGTGAAAACCAGCGTTAGAGGCCCCTAACGCTGGTTTCTTACGGACTCTGGTATTTAGAGTTCATTTACCGACACTCAAAAATCACTTAACGCTCAAATTTCTACCGACACCTCAGACCCAGTAGTAAACATATACCGACAAAATAAACATTCACGAATCACAGAACAAATATTACACAAAGTACACTTACACTCATACAAACACTACACTATATTTATTTTTATGATTTAATATTTTTTCATCAAAATACAAAGGATCAAAGTTGCGAGATCTCGGGTGTTAGAAAAAAAACTACACAAATCAATTTTCCCCTTGACTTACATTGACACACAGGAAAAGACCCTCATATACCTACATCTAACTAATAAGATTATCACAAATATACACTCATCGATGCATACAAACAATATACACCACATGACATACAAAAAATATTTATTTATTACAAAAAGAACACGATTTAGTTACTTTTTCACACAAGCTCATGACGTCACTCACTTTACGAGGAAAACCAGTCTTTGAAAAAAAAAATTACCAAATTTTAGAGCCTCCATTGACTTCTATTGGGAAGACATGCTCATACACGCGAAACCCACATTTCCCTAACGCACGCAAATAGCGTAGACCGAAAAACTCCAAATACCAGCGCTAGAAAATACATGCTTTTATGCGTTAGACCCAGCTATGATAAATAGATCAAGAGATGACTATTTCCCTATGGTGGATTTATGGATTGTACTTATTGAATATTCACAACACCATTAAATTGTTTCAGACTTTTATATTACATTAACTACAAATCAACATCACTAGTAACAAACTTTTCTTTATCAAAATATTACATTTAAACGGACACAAAAATAATTTAAACTTTTCAGGATTCACAAACAGTACACAATGGGAAACAATTCTCATTTACCTTTATTATTGCATTTCATTTATTCAACTCATATGCTTGCAGCAACAGCATATCTACATAGGCTTAACACATGATCAGTCATGGATGCACATACATTACTTTTAACATTCACTCATACATGTGCATTCAAATGATGGGGGGAAAACACATTACATTCTCTCTAGGAATCACAAAACAGAACATATGGATTTTACTGTACTTTTAACATCATGATTCCATCACCAGAAACCATTAGGAATTACGTACAACAAGAACATCAGTACACCAGATTACAGATGTCACTTTATGGGAAGGAACAACAATGCCAGACCGCTATATAGAAGTCAGCATATGTGGGACACAATCACAATATATACATACATGTACATAACACGCATCACCCATCACGCAACCACAAAGCACACATTTAGATTTTATTCATCACACAATAACAATGTAGCACAATACAACAACACAATGAGGATTTCAGAACTACATAGGCAGGTTAATAATATCATGACGTCATTAGAAGATTCAACCATACACATCACAGATTCACGACTGTACCGCCCCTTTCAGAAATTTACCACTCAATACTACAATACAACATATACGTAAATAACAGTTTGGAACAGCATTATTAGGGAGATTTGAATGGGACAATCAATAAATATTGTCATATCGCAAATCACTTATATATATAATACTACAGATGACAGCCGGAAGTTATTCAGGATTAGTGCCATTTGAATGGGACGCATACAATATTGACAGCTCGGCAATCACTTATATACACAATACTACAGATGGCAGACGGGAATTTCTGAATTATTATTGCGATTTTAAAGGGACGCATACAATATTGACAGCTCGGCAATCACTTATATATACAATACTACAGATGGCAGACGGGAAGTTCTGAATTATTATTGCGATTTGAAAGGGACGCATACAATATTGACAGCTCGGAAATCACTTATATATACAATACTACAGATGGCAGACGGGAAGTTCTGAATTATTATTGCGATTTGAAAGGGACGCATACAATATTGACAGCTCGGCAATCACTTATATATACAATACTACAGATGACAGCCGGAAGTTATTCAGTATTAGTGCCATTTGAATGGGACGCATACAATATTGACATCTCGGCAATCACTTATATATACAATACTACAGATGGCAGACGGGAAGTTCTGAATTATTATTGCGATTTTAAATGGACGCGTACAATATTGACTGCTCAGCAATCACTTATATATACAATACTACAGATGGCAGATGTTACTTTATCGTTTACAAACAATATTGCAGAAACATTGATCGATCACATTCGATGCACATTATACACAACTATGCACTTTCATTCATGTTAGCCTGGACGTGTGTTTGTTACTATAAGATCGCGTTTAAGAAATATTGATTACGCATATGATCAAACATTACAAACATGCACTGTATGTGTGATATTTGACACTTTCACATTGAGATTCATTGTTGGAAAACAACATTTCAGCAAACAACAAAAAAACGCCCACTGTGAAAGCATTCGCGCCGCTCACATACAAACAAGTGAATACAATTAGCAATCATTACACACTCACTACCATTGGACTAATTGTACTATAAATCCCCCAAACAACATGGCCAAAGCATCACTTGTGATCCACATCAGATCAAGTGCATACCTTGTTACGCTGTTTTGAAAGATGGATGACGATGACATGGTAGACACTGCTGGTGCTGCTATTGGCGAACTAGCTGTTGATCGAATCAGGCAGCCTCGGCGGCTCAGACTGAGACGAAGGGGTCATCTGGTTCGCGGTCCTCGTGTCTACAGGGTGAGACCCACCTTGGAAAACATGAGCGACTTTGAGGTTTATGATAAGTATCGGCTCAATCGCGAACAGCTCATTGGCCTTTACGATCTTCTTAAACCTCATTTGGAGCCACGTATAAGAATAAGGACTGCTGTTCCCGCCATGAGTAAGATGCTAAGTTGTCTATACCTCCTGGCCTCCGGGAGTTTTCAATCCGGAGAAATGTACATGCATGGCCTGGCTCAAGGTACATTCTCTGTGGTGTTTGATAACTTTCTGGACGCCATGGTATCAGTAAGCAATACATAGGATTCCCACAGAATGATGGTGATTGGAGGCGCCTGAAGCAGGAATTCTTTGATATTGCTGAATTGCCCAATGTCTTGGGAGCCATTGATTGTACCCACATTGCGCTGCGTGCTCCAATTGATGACTTGCCCTTCAGAAATTGCAAACATTTTCATAGCCTCAACGTGCAGTATGTTTGTGACGCACGGATGAGGATTATGCATGTGTGTGCGAATTTTGGAGGGGCTAGTCATGATGCCCGCATCCTCTCTCTGTCGTCCCTGTGGAGACCGTTTGAGGAAAGACAAATGCCCCCTGGTTATCTCGTTGGTGAGTATTTGTGCACAACATGGTTAATTAGTTTGACAATTGCCACTGTAGGTTTAAAATGTTAGCGTAATGTTCAGCTATCGGATGCAATTTAACCATTTATTTTATTTTCCCGCTAATGTCTACTTTTAGTTCAATGCAGATATGTAGCATGTCTTACCTTAAATGCTCAGAGAATGCAATGTAACCATTTAGTTTGCATTTTACACAAGGTTTGGTTTAGGAGAAATACGCATATGTAGCATGTCTTAGCTGAAATGGCAAGATATTAGCTAATGCAATTTAACCATGTCATTGTCTCTTTCCGCTAATGTCTTTTAGTTCAATGCAGATATGTAGCATGTCTTACCTTAAATGCTCAGATAGAGAATGCAATGTAACCATTTAGTTTGCATTTTACACAAGATTTGGTTTAGGAGAAATACGCATATGTAGCATGTCTTAGCTGAAATGGCAAGATATTAGCTAATGCAATTTAACCATGTCATTGTCTCTTTCCACTAATGTCTTTTAGTTCAATGCAGATATGTAGCATGTCTTACCTTAAATGCTCAGATACAGAATGCAATGTAACCATTTAGTTGCCATTTTACACAAGGTTTGGTTTAGGAGAAATACACATATGTAGCATGTCTTAGCTGAAATGGGAAGATATTAGCTAATGCAATTTAACCATGTCATTGTCTCTTTCCGCTAATGTCTACTTTTAGTTCAATGCAGATATGTAGCATGTCTTACCTTAAATGCTCAGATACAGAATGCAATGTAACCATTTAGTTGCCATTTTACACAAGGTTTGGTTTAGGATAAATACGCATATGTAGCATGTCTTAGATGAAATGGGAAGATATTAGCTAATGCAATTTAACCATGTCATTGTCTCTTTCCGCTAATGTCTACTTTTAGTTCAATGCAGATATGTAGCATGTCTTACCTTAAATGCTCAGATACAGAATGCAATGTAACCATTTAGTTGCCATTTTACACAAGGTCTGGTTTAGGAGAAATACGCATATGTAGCATGTCTTAGCTGAAATGGGAAGATAGAGAATAATATTGAACTAGATTATTCTTTTACAAATTAAACATTTGTTAGTGGATTATCGTGTAAAAAAAGTTTTATTGGACTCCAAATACTATTTTGAGGATTCTGTTTGAATTATGTTCTGTTCATAATTTATAGGTGATTCTGGGCAGGGCCGCCACTAGAAATTTTGGGGCCCCTGACTTAACCATTGATCAGGGCCCCCCCCCCTCCTATGACATGTGCAATTTTTGACCAAGTGACTAAAACGTATATGCACTTTATTCTTAATTGTCTGTTTAAACTTGGAAATGTTGTAAAGGTAGAAACATACACTGAAACACACACACACACACACTCACACATAAGGATTCACATACAGACACTCTAGCAAACACGCAAAGAAACTCAGACACAGACACTTAACACTTGTTTACATTGCCCTGACAAGTAATGAGGTAAACTATAGTTTTGTAAAAAAAAAAAAAAAGGAGATTTAGAAAACAAAATATGGAGTTCTGATTATCTTTTTGTAAAGGAAGATGCCAACTAAATGATGACAACAGCTTTACAGTGGCTGAAAGGAAGGGCCCTGAACTGCCTAAACAATAATTTAAAGGTTAAATGGTAGATTGGGGACTTCCGGAAAGGTCTCATAAGTCTCAAAGTCTGTAGAATGATGTGAATAATCAGTAGTAAGGTCAAAATTTACTAAAAAGGAACAGACAATGGACACCCACACACAAACTCAAACTTGCACATACACCCAAGGAAACACCAACAGAGACAGCCTCAGAAAACACACAAAGACATACACACACACACACACACAGAGACACCCACAGAAAACACATAAAGACATACATACACACCCTCACTGAGACATCCACAGAAAACACACAAAGACATACACACCCTCACAGAGACACCCACAGAAAATACACACCCTAACAGAGACATCCACAGAAAACACAGACATACATACACACACACACACACATCCACAGAAAACACAGACATACACACCCACCCTCACAGAGGCATCCAGAGAAAATACACAAAGACAAACACATGCCCACCCTCACAGAGACACCCATAGAAAAAGCTCAGACATATGCACACACCCTCACAGACATCCACAGAAAATGCACGAAGACATACACACCCACCCTCACAGAGATACCAACAGAAAAAAAACACATACACACTTATAGAGACACAAACCAAAGCACAAAGACATAAGCACAGACACCCACAGAAACACTCACAGGAGGAAACATTTATGCACCTTGCATCCCCTAAATCAACAGTCTGTGACATGCATGATAAAAAAAATGCAGAAATTAAGAGATCACTTTTTAAAGAATCATATTTGTAAATGTGCAAAAAAAAAATTCTGTGAATTCAAAATTGTACATTAATGATCTGGGTAGATGGCTAGATGAAGAAAAATACTTTTAAAAGGTTGACATATGTTTGTTTGATATTTTCCCCATTTTCCCCAACCAAGAGCACCACTTCAAATATAGTGTACAAATGTTCCCATCTTTCAGCTGTACTTGTGGATTTTGAAAATGCTGTACTCTATATGGCCTTGGTGGAACCATAAGCTTGGGTACTCATACCATTAGATCTGGTTAAATGCAGGATTTAAGCTTGTTGGTATGAATTTCAAAATTAAGTCAGCTGTAGAGTAAACTGAACAGTTTTAAGTTAACCTGTCTCATTTCCAACACTGAGCAATCTTAGTCTGAGAGTATAACATGTTATGCAGATGTAAAAATCTTAGATAAAATGCCTCCTTGTATCTGAAAAGTCCTTGCATAAAGGGGAAGTAAACTGGAATGCAATATATATAATTTGTGTATTGAGGAGGAAACATTTCTGCATGGTTTTAAATATAGAATTTCTACAGCATTGTCAAATAATCATAAATACACTGCTGCTAAAAAAATGTGTTTTTATGGACCCCTGGCCCCACTATACAACTACTACCACAATGAAGTTACAATCTTAAATTGCACAAAGAAATAAAAAACATTTGCTAAGTAATTCCTACCTCCTCTGCAAATGAAAGTGATCAGCCGGTTGACTCAGGCACACACTCTACAAAGTGCCAAGTCTATCTCACACTGTGCATAGTGGTTTAGTGCACACTCAGAAATCCTCTCAAATGCTAATACTTTACTCCTTGTAATAACATTTCCCATGCTCAATTAGCACTCTGCTGTAGTACCCACTGGTGGCTGCCAAAATGTAAATTTTTTTTTTTTTAACTTCTTGCATCATGGGGCCCCCCTAGCCCATTGGGCCCCTGACAGGAGTCACCCCTGTCACCCCCTGATGGCGGCCCTGATTCTGGGTACATGAGCCGGACTTGGCTCATTACCCCCTTGCGTAGCCCGACTGATGTGTCTGAGGAGCGCTACAATAGGGCTCATAAGAGAACCAGGGCGGTGGTTGAATGGATGTTCGGGCTCCTGAAGATGAGGTTCAGGTGCTTGGACAGGTCGGGAGGAGCCCTCCAGTACAACCCAAAGAAGGTGGCTAAGATCGTTGTAGCCTGTAGCGTCCTGCATAATATTGCACAGCGGGCTGGGATGCTGCAGGGCGTCCCGGCGCACCAAAACCTCCTCAGAGATGAGGAGGATGATCCTGTTCTAGAGGGGCCATTCCGGGACGAGGGGCTCAATGTCAGAGCAGACATCATCAACCGCCACTTTAGACGGTAAATAATAGAAGTTAGACTGGAGTATTGTCAATAGATGTGAACTCTAGGGAAATGACAAGTAGAGAATTGTGCAAACATGTTAGGATTGTTCATCAAATGCTAAAAATGCGTTTCATTTATTAATATAGGTGATGCTCTGGGCATTGGGTCCTGTAGCGAGTCTTTGCCACATGGTTTTTAAAGAGGACTTCAGCTGGTAAGTATAAATGTATGGACTGTTGCTGGCATGAATTGTACTCAAATACATCATATGGCATACATTTTGTAAACTAGTATTTAGTTTACACATTACTTAAAATGTAAATACTCAGAAAGGGATCCTCTAGCATAACTATCCTCTAGCATGACTATGGTTCAATGTCACACATTAGAGGTTCGTTATGCTCAATATGACTCATCTTCACACTTGATAGAACATAACACAAGATGCTACACACGCTTAGTAAGCTAGTGACAGAAATTTATTATGAAATGGGGGGTGGTAGAGGGGTACAGAACTGATTCACACACTTGTAGTAATTTTTATTAAACTTTTTCTGCCATTAGGGAGCTGACTTAATCTAAAGACTGAAAGGGAAGAATAAGAAGCCTGACAGTGAAGATTGCCCAGACTGACAGTGGAAAAAGCCAAGATTGAAATTGAAGTATACCAATGGGATCATGTCTGGCATTATTTTTCAAATCTGCTGACCTTGAAAACCATACAAAGACATGTTCACATGGTAAGTGCCAACTATTTTTTTTTTTTTTTTTTTTTTTTAAATATTTTTTATTGAGGTGATAATCAGAATCCAAAAATATACATATCAGACAATCAACAATCTATTACAGCATCAAGCGAACTAACAACAGAATGAAAGACTGATTAGTGATCTTTACAAAGCAGACTGATACGAATGTACAATCATAAGCACCTCATTTTGTTTTTTACAGTTTCACAGTGTCCTTGATAGGTTACAGATCCAACCAGGGGACCAAGATCTTTGCGGTAGGAAACAGGGCACTTTATGTATACTAACAAACATATATGAAAACAATTATTGTATAACAAGAAAGTAAAACACAAAGGTTACAGTTCACTATGGAATAACACACCATCACAATTCTATAAATTTAGGGCCTGAGGAGTCTTTTAATGTAGATACTAGAAAAAGCTTTAATCCGGGCTCTCCAGGCTGGGCAAAGACTACAAAAACTCTGCCAAAGAGTAATGCAGAGGAGAGATTACTCGCCCTTTACCGCATTAAAAAAAAAAGGGGGGGGGGGTGGAGATTAGACTAGTACTATATTCCCTCTCAATTTCTGACCTGTTCAGTAAACAGTCACCTAGGTTAAAGATGGCAGAGTATGAACATGTAAGCGTAGATAAACTATATACCCTAAAGTCTATGTCAACATCTGTACCTATTTGATTGGTTGCTGCAATACTATATAAAGGTTTATACCATAACTATTATATTTTGGTAGCACTAGTAAATATAGAGTAACAATATGGCAACTAAACTCTAGCTAAAGCTATATTCGAAGGTAGGTGCTAAATAAGGCTAACTGATGTATGAGGCAGAGGCCAATACGCAAACCAGCTGATTGAGTAGCATTCAAACTTCAGGAAATATACATAATAGCATCACGTAAATAAAAATCAGGTTTTCTATACTGCTGAGCAAATATATTCCCAGTGACTGAGTCCCAAAAGGAAATAAAAGTACAAAAAGCAAGATTTATAACTTAGACAGATAGCTGCAGAGCCATTCAACATCTTGCCACCGTGAAATGGGTCTCATAAAAGTCTTAACATGGCGCAAAACAAAATAACAGGGAACTATAAGTTATGAGGGAAAATCATAAAATTAGTAAACATGCTTAAGTGGCTGAACAAGTAGAAAGTTCCCTTTGAGATCTGCACGCTGTAGAAATATAAAGAAGTTTCGGTTCCCAAGAACACACATTATCAGAGTTTAGTCTGCATGGGTGTAGATCCTTCAATGTCAGCTGCTATAAGGTTAGTTAGTAGGGGCATGTGAGGTGGGCAAGATAGATTTGTAAACCGGGGCATCCGTAAACCATTACTACATTAAAGTCATCACCCAACTCCGGTTCTTGTGCTGGCAGCAAGGAGCCGAATGCCTGCAAATTGCAGGATCATCTTGTAGGAGGCGGTGACCATGATTGAGTTAACCATACCAGTGTTGTTAACAGGGGTCAATACCCCGCTGACCAGCCGGGCCCATGAGCTGTAAGGTGTTCCGGGACCTCCCGTATCTCCGTTCCGTAGATGATGCTTCTCAGGGAGACCGGGTGTGGCGTGGAAGTCTCCTTCTTGTGATTGCACTACACCGAGGTTCACGCTAGCATCAGTCTCAATCTCTCCATCGACCAGCGCAGGCCGCTCCTTTATGAATCCGGCCTCAATCCTGGTCAGCAAGCCATCGAACCTCTCAAGGATCCGCTGCTCATACTCCGCAAATAGAGACCATACTGTGGCGCAGATGCTTTCTTCCATAATAAACAGAAATGGCGGTCCGCTGCTTCCCCAGGCGTAATAATCAAAGATAGCCACCTTACTAGCTCCAATCAGGCAAATAATAGGAGCCCCTACTGTTCACAATAATAATTTGATCATCAGCTGGTAGTATTTTAGGGGAAAAATCGGAAAACTGTGGTATAATATAAAATAAAGTCAGGAGCCTCTTTGATATGCGTCTTGCTGCGCTTGCTGCTGGCTCCGCCCCCCTCCCCCTCTCTTTTGCGTGCTCTCTCTCCCCCTCTCTTTTGCGCTCTCTCTCCCCCTCTCTTTTGCGCTCTCTCTCCCCTCTCTTTTGCACTCTCTCTCTCCCTCTCTTTTGAGCTCTTTCCCTCCCCCTCTTTTTTGCGCTCTCTTCCCCCCTCTCTTTTGCGCTCTCTCTCCCCCTCTCTTTTGCGTTCTCTCTCTCTTTGGCACTATCTCTCTCTCCCCCTCTTTTGCATGTTCTCTCTCCCCCTCTCTTTTGTGCTCTTTCTCCCCCTCTCTTTTGCGCTCTCTTTCCCCCTCTCTTTTGCACTCTCTCTCTCCCTCTCTTTTGAGCTCTTTCCCTCCCCCTCTCTTTTGCGCTCTCCCCCCTCTCTTTTGCGCTCTCTCTCCCCCTCTCTTTTGCGTTCTCTCTCCCCTCTCTTTTGCGTTCTCTCTCTCTTTTGCACTATCTCTCTCTCCCCCCTCTTTTGCATGCTCTCTCTCCCCCTCTCTTTTGCGCTCTCTCTCCCCTCTCTTTTGTGCTCTCTCTCTCCCCCTCTGTTTTGCACTCTCTTCCCCTCTTTTGCGCGTCTCTCCCCACCTCTCTTTTGCGCGCTCTCTCTCCCCCTCTTTTGCGCTCTCTCTCCCCCTTTCTTTTTGCGCTCTTTCTCTCCCCCTCTTTTGTGCTCTCTCCCCCTCTCTTTTGTGCTCTCTCTCCCCCTCTCTTTTGTGCTCTCTCTCCCCCCTCTCTTTTGCGCTCTCTCTCTCACCCCTCTCTTTTGCTCTGTCTCTCTCTCCATTTTTTTGCTCTCTCTCTTCATCCCTCTCTTTTGCTCTTTCTCTCCATCCCTCTCTTTTGCTCTCTCTCTCCCCCCTCTCTTTTGCTCTCTCTCTCCCCCCTCTCTCCCCCCTCTCTTTTGCTCTCTCTCTCCCCCTCTTTCCCCTCTCTTTTGCTCTGTCTCTCTCTCCTCTCTTTTGCTCTCTATCCCCCCTCTCTTCTGCACTTTCCCCTTTCTTCTGCTCTTCCCCCTCTCTTTAGGTCTTTCCTATCTCTCTCCCCTTTCTTTCTATTTCTCTCCCCTCTCTGTTGCGCCGATCGTGCCCAGCCACACCCTCTGCCACGCCCGACCACTCCCTGACTATGCCCGGCCCGCCCGACCACGGTCCCGCCCAGCCACGCCCGTGGTCCCGCCCGGCCATGTCCACGCCAACTTTCGCCGTAAAGTCATAAACAGCATGGATTGTCAGGTAAGGCCAGGTGTGTTTGTCCTTGTGCTGTCTCTAGTGCGCATGACAGCTTCGGACAAACACACTTGGCCTTTTATATAATAGGATAGGGCTATATTACAATTGGAGCTCAAAAATATTAGTGCTGTTGACCGCCAACAGTGCTCAAGTTAAATCAATAGTGCTCCTATTCTTGCACTCAAATTACAAGTTGAAAGTAAAATGTTAGTGCTCCAGTGTGTCAGGATGCCAGGAATCAGACTGAGACGAGAAGTGCAAAAATAATCACACCTTTATTAATAGCAAAAAATAATAAAAAGTCCACAAGTCAAATAACAAGCCAAGAATTAAAACCAGAGCTGGTAGTCAGACGAGCCGAGTCAGGAGCCAAAGCAAATAATCAGACAAGCCGAGTCAGGAGCCAAAGCGAGTAGTCAGATGAGCCGGAATCAGGAACAAGGAGAACAACAGAGTCAGGAGCAAGCCAGGGATCAGGAACCAGGAGGGACGTCAGACAGCCAGGTAATACGCAGGAGCTCTCACAAACAGGTCTGAGACAACATAAGGGCAAAGCATACTGAACAGAGGCCCTTTAAATAATAAGTGATGACACCACAATGCTGAGACTGCATCCAGTCTCACAAGGATGATGTACACCAGTCTGGCCATAAAAGGAAGTGCAGGAAATGAGCAGCATCACACAGTATGCACCAGAGTCAGCAAGAGAGGTGAGTAGAATGGCTGCCAGCAGCACATGGCAAACAAAACAGGGAAAAAACACTGACAGTACCCTCCCGTCAAAGACCCCTCCCCCGCGGGAGAACAAAAGGCTTATTGGGGAAACGGGCATTGAAGGAATGGACGGGGATGAGGCAACAAGGTGGTAAACCGATTACAAACCAATGGTTTAAAGAGGGAGACATGAAAAACATTGGAGATGTGCATTGCAGGAGGAAGGTCAAGAGCATAGGCCACAGGATTGACCCGTCAGAGTATTCGAAAAATACCAACATAACGGGGAGCCAGTTTATTGGAAGACACACGAAGGTTCAAGTTGCTGGAGGACAGCCAAACTCTCTCACCAACCTGGTAGGAAGGCGCGGGCAGACGCCTATGATCAGCCTGGAACTTTTGGCGCTGCATAGAATGATGAAGGCAATCCTGAATCTGCACCCACGTGGAACAGATTTGCCGGAGATGCTCATCCAAAGCATGAATACCCTGAGACATGAATGAATCGGGTACCAAGGATGGTTGAAACCCATAATTCGCCATGAACGGGGATAACTTGGAGGAAGCATTAATAGCACTATTACGAGCAAACTCTGCCCAAGGTAACAGTTCAGACCAATTATTGTGGTGATCTGAGACATAGCAACGGAGGAACTGTTCCAGAACTTGATTAGACCGTTCTGTAGCCCCATTGGATTGAGGGTGATATGCCGAGGAGAAGGAAAGCTGGATCCCCATTTGAGCACAAAAGGAACGCCAAAATCTGGAGACAAACTGGCTACCCCAGTTTGACACTATCTCCTTGGGTAACCCATGTAAACGGAAGAACTCCCAGGCAAAAGTTGAAGCAAGCTCTTGAGCGGTAGGCAACTTTTTCAAGGGAATGCAATGTGACATTTTAGAAAAAAACGATCAACCACCATAAGGATAAAAGTATTGCCATTGGAAACAGGGAGCTCGACAATGAAGTCCATGGAAAGATGTGTCCAAGGACGCTCACCATTAGCAATGGGTTGAAGAAGACCCACAGGAAGACGTCAAGGAGTCTTATGCTGTGCACAAACTGAGCAGGAAGCAACATACGCAGCAACATCAGAACAAAGACCTGGCCACCAGAATTGTCGAGTGACAGACCAAATCATTTTGTTCTTGCCTGGGTGACCTGCGGCTTTAGGATAGTGATAAGTTTGCAAAAGTTTAGTTCGAAGATTCTCAGGAACAAAACACTTACCACTAGTTTTCTCAGGAGGTTCATTGGTTTGTGCAGCCAGGATCTCCTCCCCCAAGGGAGAAGTCAAATTAGTATGTATGGTAGCCAAAATATGGTCAGGAGGTATAACTGGAGTAGGTACAGATTCCACTGATGAAGTGATGACATCACAATTCTGAGACTGCATCCTGTCTCACACGGATGATGTACAACAGTCTGGCCATAAAAGGAAGTGCTGGAAATGAGCAGCATCACACAGTATGCACCAGAGTCAGCAAGAGAGGTGAGTAAAATGTCTGCCAGCAGCACATGGCAAATAAAACAGGGAAAAACCCCTGACACAGTAAAGACATAGACATGATAACATCTGGAGGGCATATAGCATGGTGGTGCTATCTCCCTTTCCCCATAGACTTCTATGGGGCACGCTAAACATCTTCGATTATGAGTTTTGCGCTAAACAGGGTGCGTTATTTCACCCCCATAGCGCTGCCATTACAAGTTTCTGAAAAGCCTCCTTGTGCGTACAATTTGGTGGCGTTAAGCTCCATACCGCACAAAAGCCAAGGGCTGAGAATACTTGCTTGTGCACGCTTTCCCCTATAGACATCAATGAGGAGAGAGTGTTAGAAAAAAAAACAACACCTGAAGTGCAGAATGGCGATCGCCGTAACGCAACCCCATTGATGTCTATGGGAAAAAATGACATTGCCGCAACTATATTATTGTTATTAACCACTATTCTGCTGCTCTCTGACATTGCTGCTACTATAATAAAGGTATTAACCCCTATTCCGCCGCTCCCGACTTCGCCACCACTATAATAAAGTTATTAACCCCTATTCTGCCACTCTCCGACATCGCCACCACTATAATAAAGTTATTAACCCCTAATCTGCCGCCTACAACATCGCCGCCACTAACAAAAGCTATTAACCCCTATTCCGCTGCCCCCTGACATTGCCGCCACAAAATAAAGGTATTAACCCCGAAACCTCAGGCCTCCCACATCTCTGCCACTAAATAAACCTATTAACCCCTAAACCTCCACCCCCCCCACATTGCAAAACACTAAATAAACTATTAACCCCTAAACCTAACACCCCTCTAACTTTAAATTAAAATTACAATATAACTATATTTAAATTAAAAAAGCATACCTGTGAATTAAATATATACCTAACATTAAACTATAAATTAACCTAACAAACTAATCTAATAAAATAAAAAATACTACCCATTAAAATATATAAATTACAAATTTAAAAAAACCTAACATTACAAAAATATTTAAAAAAAAAACAAATCCTAATTTTTTTTTTAATAATCTAAGTTTACCAAAAATAATAAACACTAAAATCACGAAAAATAAAAAACACTAAGATTACAAAAAATAAACAAAATTATTAAAAATAAAAACAATTACACCTAATCTTATAGCCCTATAAAAATAAAAAAGCCCCCCAAAATAAAAACACCCCCTAGCCTACAATAAACTACCAATAGCCCTTAAAAGGGCCTTTTGTAGGGCATTGCACCAAATAAATCAGCTCTTTTACCTGTAAAAAATACAAAGTCCCCCCAACAGTAAAAACCACCCAACCTACCTCCCCAAAAAAGGGGCATTTGTATGGGCATTGCCCTTAAAAGGGCATTCAGCTCTTTTCATTGCCCTTAAAAGGACATTAAGCTCTTTTTCAAATTGCCCAAACCCTAATCTAAAAAACCTCCACAAAGAAAAATAAAAAAAACAACCTAACCCTAACCCCAGAAGATCTACTTCAATAGGATTTCAGTAGCTCTCATCCTATTGACTGATTTGAATTTGAAGAATCAAATCAGCCAATAGGAATGCAAGGAATGCCATTTTGAAACAACTACCTTGCATTCTACTTCAGTGTACCTCGGTTACCGTATGAAGAGGACGCTCTGCGCAGGATGGGATCGGCTTCCACGATGGCTCTGCTCCGCGCCGCCAAGATGAAAATAGAAGACGCCCCCGGGATGGATGAAGACCTCGCCGCCTGGATGAAGACCTCGCCGCCTAGATGTCCGGACTTTAGAAACCGTGAGTAGAACTTCTGGAGTTAGTGTAAGGTTTTATTTAATTTTTTGGGTGGGTTTTTTTTTTTAGATTAGGGTTTATAGGCAATTTGAAAAAGAGTGAATGCCCTTTTAAGGGCAATGCCCATACAAATGCCCCTTTAGGGGCAATGGGTAGCTTAAGTTTTTTTTAGAGTTAGGTTTTTTATTTTGGGAGTTGGTTGGGTGGTGGGTTTTACTGTTGGGGGACTTTGTATTTTTTTACAGGTAAAAGAGCTGATTTCTTTAGGGCAATGCCCTACAAAAGGCCCTTTTAAGGGTTATTGGTAGTTTATTGTAAGCTAGGGGTGTTTTTATTTTCGGGGGGCTTTTTATTTTTATAGGGCTATTAGATTAGGTGTAATTGTTTTAATTTTTAATAATTTCGTTTATTTTTTGTAATCTTAGTGTTTATTATTGTTGGTAAAAAAGATTTGTTTTTTTTTTAGTTGTAATTTAGATTTTTTTTTTTTTTCGTGTAGTGTTAGGTTTTTTTTAAATTTGTAATTTAGATATTTTAATTGGTAGTATTTTTTATTTTATTAGATTAGTTATGTTAGGTTAATTTATAGTTTAATGTTAGGTTTATATTTATTTCACAGGTAAGTTTTTATTTATTTAAATATAGTTATATTGTAATTTTAATGTAAAGTTAGGGGGGTGTTAGGTTTAGGGGTTAATAGTTTAATTTAGTGGTCTTTTATGTCACTTTTTCCCCCAATGGCTATATCGAAAAGTAGGAACTGTGAACATAAGGATTCCATGTATTATCATACATTTGTTGTTAAAAAGAAAGATTTACAATGCAAAGTTTTAACCTTAACCTATAAAGCACTCAACATCCTCACTACCAACTTTGAGCTTGTTTACATTGAGTCGTTAAAAATGGAGCCGTAAATTACCAAAGTGGCTGACAGCTAAAAGTAGGTTTCCATTGAAAAGTTTTTTGCAATGCGTTAATTCGCTTTTTTTAATTAATTAAAAAAAAGAAATGAAAAATGTTTTATTTAATGAAAAATTTGTTTTTGTTGTATTCAATTTTTCAATTTATTGATATATATAATATTTAGTGCTGCCTTAGGCATTGGTCTAGTTTGACTTTTGGAGATATGTGCTTGATTATTCTTTTATATATATATATATATATATATATATATATATATATATACACACACATATACACACACAGTATATATATATATATATATATATATATATATAAATATAATATATATTATATATAAATTCATATTGATATTTAAATAGGAACATAACTCCAACTAATCCTATACCTGGGCCAGTAAATAATTTTATAAATAGCAATACATATATAAATTTATATTTTTTAGTGTTTGAAAACTTTAATATCTCAATGGAAAAGTGGCCTCAAAAGGCTTATTTTTCCAACTTTTACACCTAGTTGAGTATGCCGTAATGTTTGAGACTTTATCGACAGCTTCTGACAGTGTTTTAACTGTTTGCGCTTTCAATGGAAACCTGGTGTAAGTTTGCACTTCTTCGGCTTATATTATTTTGTATGGGCCACATAATTCTTTTTCCGGTAATGATGGAAAACGCGGCATTGGAAACTGTCGATAAGCGTAATGGCTTCTGACAGCAGTTTTTCCATGTTGCAACCTCACAAAAACTCGCTGCTCAATGAAAATGAGCACTTTTTTTTCCTCACTAATCTCCAAATACTCTGCGGCCCACTCTCTTCCATCAACCTCTGACTTATGTCTGTCCACTATTATTATTATTTCTACTTTCGCTCAACAAAAGATGCCAAGAGAATGAAGAAAATTTTATATTAGGAGTAAACTGCATGGTCTATCTGAATCATGAAAGAAAACAAATTGGATTTCATATCCCTTTTTTTAGGTAACATAAGAAAGTGGCCACAACATTTGCCATTTAGTGGCCTTTAAACAGTTCTTACACTTTATGGTACAGTCTAGTCAAAATTAAACTTTTATGACTCAGATAGAGCATGCAATTTTAAACAGCTTTCCAATTTACTTTTAAAATCAAATTTTATTTGTTCTCTTGGTATTCTTTGTTGAACTCTAAACTTAGGTAGGCTGATATGCTAATTTCTAAGCCCTTGAAGACCGCCTCTTATCTTAGGGTATTTTGCATTTTTCACAGCTAGAGGGCGTTAGTTCATGTGTGTCATATAGATAACATTGTGCTCACGCATGTGGAGTTACCTATGAGTCAGCACTGAATGGCTAAAATGCATGTCTGTCAAAAGAACTGAAATAAGGGGGCTTAGAAAGAAGGTAGTCACAGAGGTAAAAAGTTTATTAATATAACCGTGTTGGTTATGCAAAACTGGGGAATGGGTAATAAAGAGATTATCTATCTTTTTAAACAATAAAAATTCTTGAGTAATCTGTCCCTTTAAATTGTGTAGTAAATTTTATTTTCATAATCAGTTTCATAGATGCAGTTTTATATGCTGTATAGCTCCTGTTTTATAAGTTGTACTGTGGCTGTTAATTATTTATATTCTGCATTACTAAAGAATGCTTGCAGATAACTTATCCCCTAAAACTGCATAAAACAAACCAAAAATATGTAAATTAAAAAAATAACAAGAAAGTAATTGTCTTTGCTAAACTATGACACATTTTTTCTTATTGTGTGCAGTATTGAGAAGTCTGATATAGCCAGATCATTTGATAACCAGATGTGTTGCATTAAGAATGCAGATTACTTTGCTGTTTAGAAAGAACATTATATAAAATGTAATAAAACACAAAACACATTCTGTTATATTCATTTTGCATTGTGCATTTATTTTATGTAATTATACTTTATACCTTTCAAGAGAAAACAGTTTTGCAGTGACTACTAAATTACAAGAAATGAAAAGCATATGAAACTCCCAAATGCATAATTTAGCGTGCATATTATAATAGCAGATATAATATTTTACTTAATAATTTAAGTCTAGTACATTTTGGATGAATCTTTAAGCATAGTCAGTCCATTTTTTTTTTTTTTTTTTGCTATCACATAATATACATATTTTGTTGTTTTTTTATTTATTATTGTGTTGAAGTGAATGTAAAGTTTGCGGAATGAGTACAAGGTTTTTAAAAATCATATTAAAAACATGGGCACTTTCATTCATCAAACTTTACATTTCACTGGTTTTGTTAAAATACTTACCTTTTCTTTTTGAAAGCCGCTCCAATACTTCTCCAGCCCGTTGCAAGCCTCTTCATATGTCAGCAATTACAATTCCGGCATTTTACAATCACGGCTTCCCCCGGGGGAATAATTGCTTAAAGCAATGCTGATTGGAGGAAGGCCGGGATCGTCATTTCTGACGTAGGAAGAGGCTTGTGGTGGGCAGGGGAAAACGCTGGAGCGGCTTTCACGAAGAAAAGGTAAAAGTATTTTAACAAAACCAATGAAATGTAAAGTTTGATGAATGAAAGTGCTCCTGTTTTTAATAGGATTATTAAAAACCAGGCACTGGTTCATCAAAATTTACATTCACTTTACGGCTGCTTTACACTATCATTGTACAAATTAACTAATATTGGGGGTTGGTGGCACTCATTGTGTGGGCTATTTGGTGTAAATCACCAAAAGTGATTGTGCAAGCAGTCACAAAATATTATAATAATATACCATAAAAAGAAAGGACTATTGCAGATTTATAACAAAAGTCAAAGTGGGACACAGGTTGCACCAAAAAACATTTACTTTATTTACAGCTTTATAAACTTGTAATACAGAGTGTGGCTGTGTAGCTGATACATGGACAGAGGAAACACATGTCAAAATAAATAAAGATATAGCTAAACAGACGTCTGTTGAATTATTAACACCATATAGTAAACTATAACTTCAAGAAAGGCATGTCTAAAAACTTTAGGAAACAAGCTTGTAAAATATTTTCAAATATACACACACTATGCAATCGCAAATTTATTTATTTATTTATAAAATATTTTACCAGGAAGGATACATTGAGATTTCTCTCGTTTTCAAGTATTTCCTGGGTCCACAAAACATTGCATTGATACAATAGGGTACAATAAAATTCAAAAACAATAATAATACACAATAGATGCAAATTTTACATAGAACAGGTAGGAAATATATAATCAACCATGACAGGTGCATTCTGGTCTGAGATATGTAGAGAGGGATCTCTTAAAGGATATTAGGCTTGGGGAAGGTCTGAAAGTGTGCGGGAGGTCATTCCATAACTGTGGCACTTGGTAGGAAAAGGAGGATCGAGCTGCTTTCTTTTTGTATTGAGTGCTTTCTTTTTGTATTGAGTGCTTTCTTTTTGTATTGAGTGCTTTCTTTTTGTATTGAGTTCTTTCTTTTTGTATTGAGTGCTTTCTTTTTGTATTGAGATGATATTATAAACTGGAGCACTTAAGTGCCTAGGCACGCTCCTTATAAATCATTGCACAAATGTGACACCACAATCAAGGGCAGTTACACAACTAGTTTAGACATTTATTTTATCTTCGTTTTTTAACTGCTATAAATACATTTAAATTTATCAATAAAATAACCCCACCCCATCAGCCTACAGGCAGTATAGGATCCCAGCAAGGGTGAGTGAGTCGCATTTGCTTTCTGTAGCTATCGTTGCACAAGCAGTTCCGCCCATGCTCTTGCCCAGCCAATTGGATGAATTCTGGAAGTTTTAAATCCGCCACCTTTTAGATGGAGGAAAAGATTCTCAGTCTGCAATTTTAGGCACACATGAAAGAGTCTGCACCGCTAGACCTTCTAAGCTGCATCCACAACTTGATAAAAGTTATTATTTTGATATTATATTATCAATGCAGATTGGGCTTTGTATGTTCCAAAAGAGCAATAAATGTGAAAGCCTTTGATAGCTTCTGCTAGACTGTGCCATTTAGCTCCCATTCCAAGATGTCTGAATTTGTATATGAAAACCTCAAATTGAAATCAATTTTCTTAAGCTATACTACTCAATAAGAAAAACCAATTATTAAATAAATAAAAAAATGATTGCATTAGAAAATGATAAAACAGCGAAATCGAACTAAACACGCAAAACAAATGAAAGCTTATAAAAAACAGATTACCATATGCTTAAAGTATTCTTTATCAATATACCTTCATGGAAGTACAAGAAACTCCAAAGCAAATGTCATATGTGATTGATAATTAGTTCAATATTGATAATGATGGCCTAATATATTTAGATGCATGTTTTTGACTCGACCAATAATATTAATTTATGTTGCCATGTTATATTTTAAGCTTTTAAATCTAAAAACACTTCATTGCAATCTTAAATTAACATTTAGATAATTGTATTACAATTTATGTAAAACGTCATAGTAAAGAATTGTAATATGAACTTTATTTTTTTTATTTTTTTATTTATTTTTAAAAAAATGTTATATAAAATTAAAAAGCCACCAAAACAAAGTTGTAGAATTTGAAAAGTTAAAAAATCATTTTACAAACTGCTGAAAACATATTTTCTAATTCATTGGAATGTGTGGAATGCAAGGGTTGAATTGTTCCCATGCAAGGTAGAGTGTTCTGATTGTTTAGATTAAAGGGACACTGAACCCAAAATGTTTCTTTTGTAATTCAGAAAGAGCATGCAATTTTAAGCAACTTTCTAATTTACTCCTATTATCAATTTTTCTTCGTTCCCTTGCTATCATTATTTGAAAATGAAGTCAACTAAGCTTTTTTTTGGTTTCAGTACTCTGGACAGCACTTTTTATTGGTGGATGAATTTATCCACCAATCAGCAAGGACAACCCAGGTTGTTCACCAAAAATGGGCTGGCATCTAAACTTACATTCTTGCATTTCAAATAAAGATACCAAGTGAATGAAGAAAATGTTATAATAGGAGTAAATTAGAAAGTTGCTTAAAATTTAATGCTCAATCTGAATCACAAAAGAAACTTTTTTTGGGTACAGTGTCCCTTTAAGCCCTTAAAGGGACATATTACCCATATGCAGGATTACTTTATTTTCCTTTTCAGTTCAAGGAAGTTTTAAGATCACGGCAAACCAAAGTGTGAAATCATCAGTGATTATCTGATGGGCTGCAAACAGAGCTATTACTTATAAATTAATCTCAATTTTAAAGGGACATAAAACCCATTTTTTTTTTCTTTCATGATTCAGATAGAACATAACATTTTAAACAACTTTCTAATTTACTTCTATTATCAAATTTTCTTAGTTTTCTTGTTATCCTTTGTGGAAAAGCAGACATGTAAGCTCAAGAGTGTGCACGTGTCTGCAGCACTATATAGCAGCAGTTTTGCAAATGTTATACATTAGCAGGGGCACTAGATGGCAGCACTATTTCCTGTTGTGTAGTGCTTCAGGCATGTGCACGCTAACTACCTAGGTATCTCTTCAACAAAGAATAACATAAGAATGAAAAAAATTGATAATGGAAATATATTGGAGACTTTTTAAAAATTGTATCCTCTATCTGAATCATGAAAGAATTGTTTTGGGTTTAATGTTCCTTTAAATAAATAAAATAGCAGGTTTATATCATTAAACATTTTATTTATCAGGGATAAATAAGAATGTATGCAGATAATTTATGTTTTATGTCTTTCAGTGCTAGTAATAGAGCATCACCAGAAACAGCACAGAGGACTGAAAATGAAAAGTTAGTGCCTAAGACCTAGTGGGTTGCCAGTATTTCTAGAGCCTGATTATGGGTAAGATCAAATGCTTTATATTACTGTTAGCAAAAGAGTCACATCATGGCTACAACAATAGCAGCTTGTCCGTGATAATACACAACCCTAGGCAATTAATGTGCTGTCACCTGTATAGTAACAAACAAAACAAGTATTAGTGACAGATGTTAGATTCCAGGAGAATACCATTTAGCTGTAACTATCCAATTGTGTTTATCTAAATCTAAAAGGTGTTAAACAATATGATCATGAATTTGAAAAATTTAAAAATATACTCGGGTGCAAAAAGCCATCAAAACGAAATCATCTCTTCTCCATATCTTTCAGCCCTATTCTCTGTCCTACATCCTTGCACCACCCCTCTCTCCTTTCTAAACCTCTCCGTCTGTCTACCACATCTTTGCCCGATGTTTTCTCCATCCCGCACAGCCTTATATATAATACAGTACTTCTGTCTTCTTTTTTAATAATAATAATTATAATAATAATGTCCACCACATTATTTATAGCAAAGCCGTTAAATTGAATCACATATGATCTTGCCTTTGAGTCTTTATTTTTTTTTTCTTTTTGTTTCTTTTTACATAAACTATATAAAGCTTTGAGACTTACATAAAGAAAAAATATTATGAGTAATTCAAATAGACATAATAGTAAAAACTCAAAAGCATCAATGCATTTCAGTTGTAATATGAAACCTTTTTGCTATACACATTTATTAGCAAAACGTTATCAGTAATAGCTTTTGCTGTGCACATGCAATACCTTTTGACACCTGCAGGCCCATTTATCAAAGGTCTTGCGGACCTGATCCGACACTGCGGATCAGGTCCGCAAGACCTCGCTAAATGCGGAGAGCAATACGCTCTCCGCATTTAACATTGCACCAGCAGCTCACAAGAGCTGCTGGTGCAACGCCGCCCCCTGCTGACTCGCGGCCAATCGGCCGCCAGCAGGGAGCTGTCAATCAACCCGATCGTATTCGATCGGGTTGATGTCTGGCGATTCCTGTCCGCCTGTTCAGAGCAGGCGGACAGGGTTATGGAGCAGCGGTCTTTTGACCGCTGCTTCATAAGTTGTGTTTCTGGCGAGTCTGAAGACTCGCCAGAAACACGGCCCTTCAAGCTCCATACGGAGCTTGATAAATGGGCCTGATATTCTGAGATCTGATACATTGGAACAGTAGAAACATTTACTAGAAGCATTTTGCTAATACAACTTCCAAATTCAATTATATTATCAAACTTAGTATTAGATTACAAGTGGCGCAATATTTAGCGCTTCGCTCGAGTGTAAACTTTGCTAGAAGTAAGGTTTTTGCACACGCCGGGTAGCACATGTATTAAAAGTTTAAAGTAAAAAGAATTGCGTGCAAGCTAAACCGATGCACAAACTACAGGACTTCAAATATTGCGACGCGTTAACTTAATATATATATATTTTAAATTAACATTATCAGATCTTTATAAAATTATATATATTTTAATAATAAAAATACATTTATGTGACGAAAATAGAAATATATAATATGCACAACACGCTTTATGTTTCACGCTTTAGCTCTATTGTTAGCGCACATGAAGAATTAGTCATCTTAAAGCGCGTTCTTGAAATATGATATAAAATATGAATAATATTATTATTAAACATTATTATAGATACTGAAAAATATATATATTCTATGGGTTATTTAGATTTTTTTTTATATTATCTATAATAATGTTTAATAATTATTATTAATATTTTTTAATATTTTATATTTAATATTTCAAGAATGCCCTTTAATATTACTAGTTCTTCATGTGTGCTAACTTGACACCTCGTTAGACCTAAAGCACGAAAAACGAAGTGTTACACATATTTTACATTTTAATGTTCTTCATATAGAAGAAAATATAACTGGCCAATGAAACAAGTTTGTGAGAGTGCACCTGCCTCTGCATATATATATATATATATATATATATATATATATATGATAATGTAAAATAGATATTTTGACCTTATATATTTAGGAAAAAATATATAGGCATATACAGATAGAGAGAGGAATATATACCTTAATATCTTTAGGAAAAGATATATAGGTACAAAGCGTAACTAGAAATCTCAGGGTCCTCGATGCAAGAAAAATTGATCATAGGAGTAAATTAGAAAGTTGCTGAAAATTGCATGCTCTATCTGAATCATGAAAGAAAAAAAATTGGGTTTAGCATCTCTTTAATGTTAAGGAGAGATCAGGAGAGTGCACATGATGTATAACTAGATGGGATCAGAATTGTACAAATATCATGAGCATTTGCAGCTATGCTTTCAACAATTGTATAAATATAGTGCTAAGTATGCTCTTAGGATGGAATGGTGCTATGATTCCAAAGGGGATATCAAGATAAAAGGGTAAATTTCACAACACAAATAAATTGGATTAAAAAAAAAAAATTGTATCTGAATTGTAATTTCAATTCCCTTTAAACATTAACATATTTCATCTTTGTATTATTCTTATACAGTATGTGCCTACATTGTAACCTATTGTAATATAAGTGTAACTGTTAGAAATATGGAAGTGTAACCTTTAAAAAATATATTCCATAAATCTTTAGCCACTGTGAATAACTTGGGAACCATTGTGTTAAAATTCTGCTCTTAAAGGGACATGAAACACAACATTTTTATTTTGTGATTAAGAGAGCATAAACAGTTTTAAACAATTTTCTAATTTGCTTCATTCCCTTGGTATCCTTTGTTGAAGGTGCGATGCACTCATGGGAGCTAGCTGAACACATCAGGGGAGCCAATAACAAGAGGTAGATATGTGCAGCAATCAGCAGCAAGCTCCCAAGAGTGCATTGTTGCTCCTGAGCCTACCTATGTATAATTTTCAACAAAAGATACAGAGAACAAAGCAAATCAGAAGTACATTAGATGTTTAACATTGCATGCTCTATCTGAATTATGGAAGTTTAATTTTTACTTACTGTCTCTTTAAAGGACAAAATAAACTAATTTTAGTTATGTGTAAAAAACAGCTGTTTGTCCCCCATTCCACAGCAAGGTCAAAGGGCAACTTTTTTAAACCTAAGTTTTCTGATCTGTCTAGTGAGCATGATACAAACACAATTTTTTAAACCAGAAGCAATCAAATATTTAGGGCCAGTTTACAAGTGGAGTGCTATTTATTGCTCCCTATTGAGCATTAACTGCGCTAGAAGTAAGCTTTTGCAAAACAAAAAAAAAAAAAATCTGGACCTAGTCAAATCCTCTTAGCCTCTCAAATATAGACCGTGATCTCTCCACGCGGTCAGATTGGATTAAACAACTAAAAATACGGAATAGAGTGGCGCTAACAAGCTGAGGATATAGATATATTTAAAAAGTTAATTAACAAAGTAGAATTAACGAGATATAAGACCATATGTATATAAATATATAAGGATTTATTAGCCTATACAGTTAGAAATGCTAATACATTGAAAAAAGATCAAAGAAATTAGTTAAAAGAAATTAGATCAACAACTTTTAACTAATTTCTTTGATCTTTTTTCATTGTATTAGCATTTCTAACTGTATAGGCTAATAAATCCTTATATATTTATATACATATGGTCTATTATCTCTTTCCACTTTGTTAATTCTACTTTGTTAATTAACTTTTTAAATATATCTATATCCTCAGCACTGTTCCCTCTAAGGTGCGCGGCAAAACAGGAGAATGTGGAAAGAAGGAGCCGAACCGGTAAGTAAAGTGACACAGTCACACACAACTTTAAGTCCTGACTCCTGGCACTCACTGGCAGACCGAAGCCCTGCAGACTGCACCTGCAATATGTGGACCGGGTTCGGATGACTCCAGATACCGGTCCACATATTGATTACCCTGTGACTCCCGGAGTCCTCCGCTTCTCCCACCCACGCATTGTGCGCACACAATTTTAACTGCTGCAGCAGCAGCATAGTAGTGTGTAGCCACGTGTGGGGAAGGAGGACTGAGTCAGGCAGCGATGCGACTCAGGAAAGAGAAGGAATTGGAGGCAACTTAGGCAAGTAAGCTCTACATCAGCTGGCCCTCTTCACACTTTATAAGTCTAAGTCTAACTGATTTGCCTATAACTTTTTACTGATTTGCCTATAACTCTCTGTTCTCCTCACCTTCTCCCCCTTTATTCACCTGTTTACCTCAGCTCCCCTGCCTGTCTCCCTTACCTCTCTCTGACACTTCTTGTCTTGTCCCTTTCTCTCCTACCTGTTCGCTCCCTGTCTCTCTCCTTTTCTCTCCCTCCTTCCCTCCCCTCTTGCCTCCCTTCACCTGAGGGAGCTTACACTGCCGCTGCCTGCTCTCAGTCAGGCACTGCAAGCCCACATGTACCCGGCTACTCTCTGGTCCCCTCCTCCTCTCCTCCCTATCCCTGTTTAGGGTTTCCAGGGTAATCAGCAGAGGAAACAGACCAATCAGAGCCCGGGGACCGGAGCTGGGCCGCTCTCTATTGGTCCTCAGAGATCTTTCGAAGCTTGGGGACGTGAGGGAATTATCCTGAGCTGGGAGGAGAGCCAGTGATCCCCCTGTCAGTCTGACACACACACGGGGGCGTCTAGACAGGCTATGCATACAGTCCTGTTAAATAGAAAGGGGGAATTACACGAGGAACCGTGGCAGGTTGACGGTTACAAGATGGAGGCAAAATAATGGGGAGATGTACTGGGGATGGCTTAATGATGAGAGCATAGTGGCCAGGCATGAGCATACAGGGTGCAAGGAAATTAATAAGGGGTCCATAGGCTTAAAATGAGGGATGACATGGAAGGAAATATTCGTAACATTAATGTTAGGAGGGAATGGGGAGAGCATGGTGATGGGGGTAACATGCTGAGAGAAACAATGCAGCAAGCTGAGGGAAAGTTATAAGGGGGGGGGGTGAAACCGAGTGGGTCAAGATGTGGGATGGGAGGAGCAGAGCGGCAAGCCGGCAACAGAAGCTATAGAAGCTGAGCTCATGCTAAGGTGTATGCGTCGCAAACTCGATCTCATGCCTCTGGCTGCAAGTGAGCATAACTCTGGTGATTGCTATAGAGGATATTATTTCATTATGTAGGACATTCCAGTGCTAACTGTTCTAAGGGGCTCTGTTCTCCCATAGTAATGTGCAAAATAACTTGGCACTAAATGCAATTAATTAGAATTTTAAAAAAAAATATCCCTGAGAACAGTACTGTTTTTAGTGTTTACACACCCACAGGTGCTGAGTGTGTATATGTGTGTGTGGGCTGGGGCATTTGGAACAGTTCATAGGAGCCAAATAAAGGGCAGCATTTTAAAAACAAATGCATATTTTTGGAAATAAGCAAGCCATGTACCTTGTCCCTGCATCTTTTTTTTTTTTTTTTTTTTTTTTTAAACATACAATCTATGTTTTTGTATTAATTAATGCAGGTACAAGTAGCACAGTAACATGGCTTACATAATATTCCATAGTTGTTTTAAAAAATATGCAGTCTACATTACATATACAGTGTGTGTATGTATATATATATATATATATATAATATTATATGTGTGTGTGTGTGTGTGTGTCTAGGCTCAATGCCGCACACAAGCGGTATCAAGCCCGCACAGAGAAATTTTTTTTTGCACACAATGAAAAAAAATTAGAGGGAACATTGATCCTCAGCTTGTTTGCGCCACTCTATTCCGTATTTTTAGAAGTAAGCTTTTGCACTTGTCGGGTTGCACTCGTATTATGAGTGGAAAATAACTGTTTTCTCTCTCAACGCTAACCGGAGAGCGCAACAAGCCGAACTTCCACTATTGCGTGCACGTTCACTTTTTCCCCATAGAAGTCAATGGAGAAAAAAAAGTGGGAAAAACAACATCACACTATACCTCGTACGCTAACCCGACATGAAAATATGAATATTTCACATTACAATGTTCTTCACATTGCAGAATATGTTATATTTATTTATAAATACACATATATATATATAGTTAAAACCTTTAAAAAATGATACTGCATAAATTTGCTTATACATGTACTTAACTGCAAAGGGTAC